>NW_006791083.1:13602-19205 GCF_000442215.2 Lipotes vexillifer | reverse complement strand
TTTTTTTTTTTCGCGGTACGCGGGCCACTCACTGTTATGGCCTCTCCCATTGTGGAGCACAGGCTCAGCGGCCATGGCTCACAGACCCAGCCGCTCCGCGGCATGTGGGCTCTTCCCAGACAGGGGCACGGACCTGTGTCCCCTGCATCAGCAGGCAGACTCTCAACCACTGCGCCACCAGGGAAGCCCAGTTCATATATTTTCAATCACCCTTCCTTTTCCTTTTGGTACGATGACAGATATCTGTCTCCTTTAATGCTTTTCACCCTAAACTATATTTTTAAGTTTATTTAAATAATTTTAAATAAATTTAAATAAATTATTTCACAGAAATTCGTAAAAATCATCATAACCTCGAGACTGTTTCTTCTGTCGTTGACGTTAAAGGTAGAAGAGGAGAAGAGCGTATGCTTTGATCCTCCATTACCTGCCTTCTGCATATTCCATGGTGCATGAGGCTCCAGGGCAGAGGTACAAGGAGCTCCTACTGCTCACTCAAGGCGCCCCTGCCATCAGTATTCGGGTCTGCAGCAAACATTCGTTTGATGCACTCTTCAAAAGCTACCAGCAGGGGTCACAGAGAGCAAGCCCTTCCTTGGCTATTATTTTGTCCCTGATCCCAGACCCAAAGGATAAAGGCTTTATGGTTTGTTTTTTGTTTGTTTGTTTGTTTTTTTCGGTACGCGGGCCTCTCACTGTTGTGGCCTCTCCCGTTGCGGAGCACAGGCTCCCGACGCGCAGGCTCAGCGGCCATGGCTCACGGGCCCAGCCGCTCCGCAGCATGTGGGATCTTCCCGGACTGGGGCACGAACCCGTGTCCCCTGCATCGGCAGGCGGACTCTCAACCACTGCGCCACCAGGGAAGCCCAAGGCTTTATGTTTAAGCCAAATAGTGGTGACCTCTTTGGGGAGAGGGGTGTAAGAGGATTGGGCCCCAACCCCAGCTTCCTCTTGTCTTGAATGGACCCCAGATAAGTTATGGGGACCTCTGGCACCTCTTGCAGACCATCGGAGATGTGGGGAGTTTCTATTACTTGGAACAATGGCAGGCCAGCTGATCTTTCTTAGCCTTACTGGGGAGACTGCAGGGTGAGGAAGGTTCAATGCCTTTGTTCTCTAAAGGCAGTTGAGCTCTTCCTCACCGATTTCTTTAGCGTGGTTTTCCTCCCCTCTCCCTGGTTCTTGTGCTGACCAGATACTAGTGGTGTTTAATGCCCTGACCACTGTGCGAGCTCCGCCCATTCAGGCGGCTTTCCCAGGGAAATCCCTCTGTACCTAAAAGGACCCTGAAATTTCTACAACTTTTAGATCCCATATATTTTCTTGTAAGAAATCTTAAAGGAAAAATTTCAGGCAAAACACCTGTGTTTTGTGGGCTTATAACTTTAAAAATGAGGCCTTTTACTAGACAGTTGGAAGAGCTCATTCCATTCAATTGTGATGTCATCAGGAATGATGGAGTTAGGGTGGGGCTGATTTGAGTAGAATCTGGGAGAGGTACATGGGTACTGACCATCAGTTCAAGTTTCACTTGAAACTGTTTTCTTGAGAGAGTACCGGTGTTCCTGGAAGGAAAATAGTCTCTACTTTTATCCAAAGCAAGAGGATCAGAGGAGACTTCGCTGAAAAGGTGATGTTTGGGCTGAGGCTTGAGAGTTGCCATGGTGCTAAGACCATCAGAAAAGACTATACCGGCCTTTTTTGAGACACAGCCAGGAATGTGTTTGGAAGGAGAGAGCAAGGAGTAGGGTACAAAGGGGTGAGGTCAAGAGGTGATGGTGGACCAGATCACTTAGGGACTTTCAGGACATTTGAAGGATTCGAGGTGGGGTGGAATAGGTGTGCCTGAAGTTTGAGGACAGGGGAAAGTGAAAGAGAATATTTGAATACTGGAAATTAAGGGAGCTTACAAGGATTAGGAAACAGTATTAAGGGAGCACTTGAAATTGGGTTAATGAGATAGTTTTCTTTTTCTTTTTTTCTTTTTTTATTTGTACACATATATTTTCTGTCCTAAAATTATAACCATTACTTATGCTCCATACAGTTCAAGTTGAACTTGGAGTATGTTCAATATGTTTCTTTTTTTCACACACACACACACACTGTATTTTATTTTTATAAGGGATAAATAAACTGACACCAAACATTGTAAATGGATGACCACAACAAGAGCAACAAGGATTGCAATTACCAAACATGAAACACACTCATACTATGTCATAATAGTGACATTCAGTTCAGTAATCCTCCCCGGTAACAGCTTCTTTACTTGCAGTGAAAATTAATTTGTATATTTTTTGCCTCTGAGTCTTGGTGGGATTTTTTTCTTTTTAATCAAAAAGAAAGTCAAAAAAATTATAACCATCCTCCTCAGTTCACTCAGTCCCATGTAATTAATATTTTTAAAATCTTGATCTTTTGTTAGCACTTTTATGAATTCATCAGTTTTACATTAGTGTTCTGACAATGCTTATTCGTTTAATTCAGCAGTCTAGTCAGTTACCAGAAGCCTGTACTTGTCAGAGTCTTTTCCATAAATTCCTTGAAGATGAAAACCTCTTATAGGAACATTTTTGCAAAAGCATCAAAGTACACTCAGAACTGTCTGTAAATGACAAAAGACTTAAAAATGACCACGGTTAAAGATTTGATGAAAGTTCATAATAATGCATTTGACACGGAAATTTAGTTATTTCTGAGATACACATTTTAAAGTAATAACTAGAATTATGACTTTAACATTATACCAGAACATATAAGATTTTTAGAAATTTCATATAATGTCTGAAACATTTATATTAACATATTTCCATACAAATTATCCAAAGAAAGTTCAGTATTAGTTTTTTGTTTAACTGCAGGTTCTTATTAGCCATCAATTTTATACACATCAGTGTATACATGTCAATCCCAATCGCCCAATTCAGTACACCACCATCCCCACCCCACCACGATTTTCCCCCCTTGGTGTCCATAGGTTTGTTCTCTATATCTGTGTCTCACCTTCTGCCCTGCATCCGGTTCATCTGTACCATTTTTCTAGGTTCACCAGACATGCATTAATATACGGTATTTGTTTTTCTCTTTCTGACTTACGTCACTCTGTATGACAGTCTTTATATCCATCCAAATCTCAACAAATGACTCAATTTCATTGTTTTTTATGGCTGAGTAATATTTCATTGCATATATGTACCACAAGTTGTTTATCCATTCATCTGTCGATGGGCATTTAGGTTGCTTCCATGACCTGGCTATTGTAAATAGCGCTGCAATGAATATTGGGTTGCATGTGTGTTTTTGAATTATGGTTTTCTCTGGGGGTATGCTCAGTAGTGGGATTGCTGGAACATATGGTAATTCTATTTTTAGTTTTTTAAGGAACCTCCATACTGTTCTGCATAGTGGCTCCATCAACTTACATTCCCACCAACAGTGCAAGAGGGTTCCCTTTTCAACACACCCTCTCCATCATTTGTTGTATGTAGATTTTCTGATGATGTTCATTCTAACTGGTGTGAGGTAATATCTCATTGTAGTTTTGATTTGCATTTTTCTAATAATTAGTGATGTTGAGCAGCTTTTCATGTTGATGCATCTCTTTGTCCTAACTTTAATGAGAATATTACTTTTGTTTCACTGTTAAGAATGATCCTTGCTATTTTTTACCTTGAAATTATTTATCTTACAAAACAAGTTTCTCTTGATGCTTTGCAAGTAAGAATGTAAAATGATGAATGGATTTTTCATTTCATCAAATGCTTTTCTGGTACCTATAAGATGATGGTATTTTTCATTTACTTTGTTAATATTCTGAATTATATCATTCAATTTTCCAATGTTGAATCATCCTTCCTTTCTATTTGGTCATGATGTATTATTCTTTTATTATATTGCTGTATTTCATTGGATAACATTCCATTTTATGTTTTCATCTATGCTTATAAACAGAGATGGCCTGTAGCTTTATTTTTTATTGTCCTATTTTCATTTTGCTATCAGAGATGTGAATAGACTCATCTGAGTAGTTTTCCAACTTTTTCTATACTCTAAGACAATTTGCACAATAAGAGTTAACTGTTTCTTGCAACTTTTGTAGATTCACATATGAAATGATGTGTCCCCTGGACTCTCAGGGGTCATACTTTGAAGCAGCTTCTTATACTGGGGTATTATTCAAGCTTTCTGGTGTTTCTTGGATCCATTTTGGATATGTTTCCTCTCCAGAGAATTATTCTTTTCTCTTATCTTTTGAAAATCTTGCTGTTACGTTTCTCCTAAGATTCTCTTTTGAGACGTTAAAGATTCTTTTGTGCACTATTTCATTCCTAGTGGTTTATTTTCCCCTTCTTTGTTAGGCTCAGTTTTGCCCATGTTTTATTGCTATCATTAATTTCTTCCAAGAATAATTTTGGTCATCAGAGTTTGGTGTTGTATGTGTTTTCTTTCATTAGCTTTGTCTTTTTTCTTTGTTATTTTTTACTCCGACCCCTTCTTTCTCTTCTGTTTTGTAGCTTCTTCAATTGAATGCTTAGTTCATATATTTTCAATCACCCTTCCTTTTCCTTTTCCTTTTGGCTTGATGAAAGATATCTGTCTCCTTTAATTCTTTTCACCCTAAACTATATTTTTAAATTTATTTAAATAAATTTAAAATATTATTTCACAGAAATTTGTAAAGATCATGATAACCTCGAGATTGTTTCTTCTGTCGTTGACGTTAAAGGTAGAATTTCCTTTTGGCTTGATGAAAGATATCTGTCTCCTTTAATTCTTTTCACCCTAAACTATATTTTTAAATTTATTTAAATAAATTTAAAATATTATTTCACAGAAATTTGTAAAGATCATGATAACCTCGAGATTGTTTCTTCTGTCGTTGACGTTAAAGGTAGAAGAGAAGAGCGTATGCTTTGATCCTCCATTACCTGCCTTCTGCATATTCCATGGTGCATGAGGCTCCAGGGCAGAGGTACAAGGAGCTCCTACTGCTCACTCAAGGCGCCCCTGCCATCAGTATTCGGGTCTGCAGCAAACATTCGTTTGATGCACTTTTTTTTTTTTCAATTATTATTGGAGTATAATTGCTTTACAGTGGTGTGCTAGTTTCTGCTTTATAACAAACTGAATCAGTTATACATATGCATATGATCCCATATCTCTCTTCCCTTTTGCATTTGACGCACTCTTACAAAAGCTACCAGCAGGGGTCACAGAGAGCAAGCCCTTCCTTGGCTATTATTTTGTCCCTGATCCCAGACCCAAAGGATAAAGGCTTTATGTTTAAGCCAAATAGTGGTGACCTCTTTGGGGAGAGGGGTGGTAGAGGAT
This sequence comes from Lipotes vexillifer, assembly GCF_000442215.2. Classification (NCBI taxonomy): domain Eukaryota; kingdom Metazoa; phylum Chordata; class Mammalia; order Artiodactyla; family Lipotidae; genus Lipotes; species Lipotes vexillifer. The sequence goes on along the minus strand of NW_006791083.1, from coordinate 13,871 downwards.
CGGGATCCAGCCCCAGCTTCCTCTTGTCTTGAATGGACCCCAGGTGACACATAGGGACCTCTGGCACCTCTTGCAGACCATAGGAGATGTGGGGAGTTTCTATTACTTGGAACAATGGCAGGCCAGCTGATCTTTCTTAGCCTTACTGGGGAGACTGCAGGGTGAGGAAGGTTCAATGCCTTTGTTCTCTAAAGGCAGTTGAGCTCTTCCTCACCGATTTCTTTAGCGTGGTTTTCCTCCCCTCTCCCTGGTTCTTGTGCTGACCAGAT
>NW_006791083.1:0-9147 GCF_000442215.2 Lipotes vexillifer | reverse complement strand
TTCCTGCTGATATACTCCAACCCATTTTTGAAAAAGTAGTGTTTTCCAGCATCCTCACCTATCCAGAACATAAATAAAAACTTGGGAGTTTCTTGCTTATTAATGAAAGCTATGAAGTCTGCTATGAAGTCTAAGACCAACTGGGCCCAGAACCCAAGTTGTAGCATAATGGTATTTCGTCCAACCAAAGAAGAGTTTAATGATTTCAATAAATACATTGCTTATATGGAATCCCAAGGTGCACACCGAGCAGGCCTGGCTAAGATAATTCCACCGAAGGACTGGAAAGCCAGAGAGACCTATGATGACATCGGTGACATCTTAATAGCCGCTCCCCTCCAGCAGGTGATTTCTGGGCAGGCAGGTGTGTTTACTCAGCACCACAAAAAGAAGAAAGCCATGACTGTGAGCGAGTATCGTCGCTTAGCAAACAGTGAAAAACACCAGGCTCCATTCTACTCTGATTTTGAGGACCTGGAGCGACAATATTGGAAAACACGCCCCTATGGTTCACCAGTATACGGTGCGGACATCAGTGGCTCCTTATTCGATGAAAACACGAAGCAGTAGAACCTTGGACACCTGGGAACCATTCAGGACCTGCTGGAACAGGAGTGCGGAGTGGTCATCGAGGGCGTCAACACCCCCTACCTCTACTTCGGCATGTGGAAGACCACCTTCGCCTGGCACACGGAGGACATGGACCTTTACAGCATCAACTACCTGCACTTCGGGGAGCCCAAGACTTGGTACGCGGTGCCCCCGGAGCACGGCCGGCGCCTGGAACGCCTGGCCACGGAGCTTTTCCCGGGCAGCTCGCGGGGCTGTGAGGCCTTCCTGCGGCACAAGGTGGCTCTCATCTCGCCCACGGTCCTCAAGGACAACGGCATCCCCTTCGGTCGGGTCACTCAGGAGGCTGGAGAGTTCATAGTGACGTTTCCCTATGGCTACCACTCTGGCTTCAACCATGGTTTCAACTGCGCGGAAGCCATCAATTTCGCCTCCCCGCGCTGGATCGATTATGGCAAAGTGGCGTCGCAGTGCAGCTGCGGGGAGGCCCGGGTCGCCTTCTCCATGGACGCCTTCGTGCGCATCCTGCAACCGGAGCGCTACGAGCTGTGGAAACGCGGGCAGGACCGGACCGTGGTGGACCACACGCAACCCACGGAGCCCAGCAGCCAGTTCCTGAACGCCTGGAGGGAGGTCCGCGCGCCTGTGGGACCCGCGCTCCGCCGGAGGCACTGTCCGTCCCGCAGCGCCTTGCGCCGCCGTCCGCCCGTGGCCGCCTGCCATGGGACCCGCTGTCGAGCCCCTGTGGATCCTGCGTCCCCGCCCCCCTCGCCGGCCCGGGGCTCTTGCTCTGCTGCCCAGTTCGGGGCTGCGGCTGCCTACAGCTCCGTGGAGCCCGGCCTGACTCCGCCGCTGACCGCAAGTCCATGTGCTGCGGATCTCAACCTACCTGGCCCATACGGTCCTCGTCGTCGTCCTCGGGAAGAGGGGACTCAGGATCCGACTGTCCGGGCCCGTACTAAGAGGCGCCTCTCAGACACAACGCAGCCATCTCTGGACATCGAAGCTCAGCTCCCGTTTGCTGGCGATCTCTTGATGGACAACCCTGCATTGCTGAGCCCATGGCTGCAGCATCCTTCTAAGCCTTCCGGGTGCTGTTGTGCCCCTGATCTTCAGCCCTTGGGTCCTCCACTGGGTCCCGAAAATCCGATGCACCCTGGCCCATGCCTGCCATCTCTGGAGGGTATTACATCCAGTGTCCTTGACAGCCTCCCTTTGATTCCTCCCTACGTCCCTGGGACTGTGAGAGTGTTTCCCGGGGACGATGCTGGGAACTGCAGGGCCCCCGTGAGCTTCCGTGAGGGTTTAAGTCTGGACCACGCTTATGCCTCTAAGAGTCTTGTCCCAGCCGCAGAGACCAGTCTCCCGCACACCCTTGACTGTGATCCCATGTGGCCAAAGCTGGAGGCACCTGCATCTCTTGAGTCCTGCGAGGAATTCCTCACCAATGCGTGGTATTCAATCTGTGAGCCCATGACTGCTGAAGAATTTGCTAAATGTGACTCTATCTGACCCTCCAGCCCAGAAACCACGAAGCTCCCAGCCAAGCAACAATCTGGGCTGGGCCTGTCCTCAGTGGAGATGCTTTATCTCCTAGAAATGACACATTTCTCAAGCTGCCCGATGCCTTCTCCTACCATGACAACCAGGGCTCCTAGCAGCCTCTGAAGTGGACCTTCCCACGAGGAAAGCTGCCATAGAATGTTGTCCCTCTCAGGTATTCTCATCCCGCTGCTGAACTTTGATGGGCCTTTGGCTTCTGCCTTGGCTTGGATGGTATGGACACTGCTTGCTTCTGATGGCAGGGAATGGTCCAGCTGTGGGGCTGCCTGGGCCCCTGGACACCAGCCGTGCACCTTGTTGCTTGATCTTCTGGGCCCTGCGAACTAAGGACACTGCACAGAGGCCATCTTGCACCCCTCCTAAGGCACTGTAGCTATACGGGCAAAAGAGCCTGCATTTTCCACCACTTCTTTCTCTTCACCACAGACCATCAAAAGCTACAGTAGCAAGTTCACAGTGTGCTTCCAGCCTTATGCTTTCCAGTAAGATTTTTTCTTTTAATTGCCCATCTTCGTACAGCCTAAAAATATCATCTTTTTTTTAAAAATAAATGTATCTAGTTTTGGTTGCATTGGGTCTTTGTTGCGCGCGGGCATTCTGTAGTTGTGGCGAGCGGGGGGGGCTACTCTTCATTGTGGTGCGTGGGCTTATTGCAGTGGCTTCTCTTGTTGCAGAGCATGAGCTCTAGGCACACAGGCTTCGGTAGTTGTGGCGCGTGGGCTTACTAGTTGTGGCTCGCGGGCTCTAGAGCGCAGGATCGGTAGGTGTGGTGCATGGGCTTAGTTGCTCTGCAGCATGTGGGATCTTCCCGGACCAGGGCTCGAACCCGTGTCCTCTGCATTGGCAGGTGGATTCTTAACCACTGTGCCACCAGGGAAGTCTCGAAAAGAATCATCTTTAATGGATATGGGATCAGTCAGAGATTCTAAAACTATGGTCCAGCACCAACAGCAGCATCTCATAATTTGTTAGATGTGCAAACTCTGTGGCTCCACCTCAGATCTACTGAATGAAGAATCTTTGTGGTTGAAGCCTAGCAAGCTGTGGTTTGACAAGCCCTGCAGGTGATTCTGATGCCCGTACTAGGCTAAGTCAGTCTTGATAATTAACATCAAATCTGACTAGGGTCCCTTCTTATAAAGGAAACAAAGCACAGCTGGGAAGGGCAGCTTCTTTTGCCCTCTCTCGTCTCCTCCCCTTCCTGAATGTGGACAGTGGGCAGGGATACAGAAATCAGTTCCCTGGTGTTGGGGGCAGACAAAATCAGGCAACGGGCTCCTTGAGACGAAGCATCAACTAGAAGGTGAGAAAAGTGAGTTGTATAAAACAAAATTACCTTGCTTCTGGTTACTGTTAGTTTGTCTTTCCCTGTACTTTGAATTAAGCCTTTAATCAAAGTTCCAACCTCATCTCTGCCCCTTGCTTGAATAAAAATTAGACCAGGACCATATTATGTGGAACAGACCCACCTGTGGTCACCTTGGTGGTAATGGGGGTTATCCAGAAAACCTTCAAAGAAGTGGAATTGGAGTGAGAACGGGCCTCTGCACCTGGAGACTCCCCTCCGCTCTTTGGCAGGTTCTGAGTTTGCTCCTATTAATGAAAGAGGCTTCATTATAGTTCATTCAAATGTCTGTGGGTACCATAGGGATAACCAACTACGTCTCCTCTTCTAATACAATCTTGCACTCATATTTTTGGTACTTGCAAAAAATTTGTAAAGTACAAAATAACAAAAGTAAACTATTTTACCCCAGAATACATAAGTAGCCTTTATTAATGATTTTGTTAATATTTTTGTATACTTTTTTTTAAATTTTGTGTTCCATTGGAGAAAATTTTATTAAGAAAATTAGCCAACAAAATTTACTGGGATTGACTGGTAAGATTGCTTTTATATATATTGAAAGAAGGATTGAGGGGAAGAGAAAGAGAAAAGAGCCTCACGGTGTGATATCAGTTGCAGTGTTGATATCCTTCTTGGGAAAAATTCAGAAGCAAGTCTTCTAGGGATTAAATGATGTTTTTAAATGTATTTCACATATCACAGTAGTTTCTGTATATTTTTGAAAACCTCTGAGTGTGAGTGTGTGAGCTTACAGGCACACATGCAGATGAGAAGGGGAGAGGAGAAAGTCAGATATTCCCACCCTTCTGAAAGACTTTTTAATCTTTGAGGGGATCTTGTCTCTGGAGAAAAATAGCAAGAAAAAGAGGCCATGTTTTTCAAGGATAAATGAAGTTTGGAAATTTTTTTCTCTTTTATCTGCTTTTTTTTTTTTTTTAATTGTGAGAAGCTGGTTTCAGGTAAGTGATAGGCTAAGCAGGGGTGATTATTGATGGAAGATTTCATACAATGGCTTTGAAAGGAATCGTACAGATGTTTTTTTTTACTGTTATCATTCACTGAATTGGTTTGTATAAAGGAGGAAATTCATCCAGTTTGTTCTTGTGGTTATTCCTTCCCTGTTTCTGTGAGTTCATTACTTATTTCAAGGAACAGGTGGGAGAAGAGCCCCACTTAGAACCTTTGACACCAGGAGGCTTCTTAAATGTCTATTTTCATGTAAACCCAGGATGGGGCTTGTGGGCATTCCCACCTAGGAATATTGTACTCATGCTGCAGTGGCCAAATCTCCAAAAGGATGAGGAATGGGGAGAAGCTATGAGAAGCTCTGCTCTGTGTCATAGTAGGGAGCTTGTTCTCAGTGCTAGAATGGGGGCTATGATCCAGAACTGCCTAATCTAAGGGAGCTGTATTCAGAGACAGTTGGCAGGCTATGGCATGATCAAGCAAAAGGGAAGTTGAGTCCTGGTTGTGGGCTGAGTTGGGTCTCTGGGGGAAAAGAGGATCCCAGGACTCATGAGCTCACTCCTTCATGCTTTACTATGCCTCGAGTCCTCACACAGCTTCAGAATGTCTCCCATCTCTTTGTGGCTCCACTGGGAGCCTAAAGGGATCCTGATGTCATCTACCTCTAAGGGCAGCTGAGACCCTCTGTGGCTCTGAGAAACTCTTATTAAAAGCCACACCAAGGTTCAAGAGCGTGGTGGAGCAGTCTAGGGATTCATTTTAGGAGGTGTAGGAGCATGAAAAAGCGTTTTACTGCTACCCTACAAATTGAGAACTGAATGAAAGAAGGTCCAACTAACTAAAGCCCACCTCCTTGATTGTGAGTTCCTTAGCTGAGACCTTTGGCCATTTCCTACTGTGTCTTTTAAGCCAGGTTGAAGAGCTCCAAGTAGAGACACTTGAGATCTGTGACTATTGTGGGTCATGATATGGAGAGTCGGGGTGGGACGTAGAATGCTGAGTGTGAAAAACAGATGAAATCTCCACTCTGGATTATATACAGATATGTCTGTTTTCCTACATCATTCTTCTATAACAAATTTTAAAGTTTTGAAAACCTTTTAAATGCTTTCCCTATTTCATCAACTACTGTCTCACATTTGGGTTTTCTCTCTCTCTCTCTCTCCATTTTTATTACCTTTCCTTCAATTCCTGTATTTTTGCTTTTCTCGTGAGTGAGCTCCCTCTCTCTTTTGTTGTCATTTTGTTCATGTACTCAATAATAGCAGTAATTAAAACATCTGCAAGGCACTGATCCAATTACCCCCCTTTGAGATAGGAACCTAGTTTGTTTTGCAAATGGGAACATGGCCGCATCTCATCTCAAATTGACCGGGGCTAGTGAACAATGGGTCTGAGAATCAAACTCAGCAGTTTAGCTTCAGGGCCTGTGCTCTTAACCACAGGCCTCAGTGCTCTCCACTGTCTTTTTCACTTTGGGTGTTAAGAAACAGCAGAAGCTTCATGCCAACTGCTTGAAATGGGATTTTCTACCACCGAGAATAATTTTGAAATATGCAGGAAGTTTTGCCTGTTGTCTCCTGTATCAGTATCTCATATTTTCTGCAACCCTGCTGAAATTCCCCAAGGATTATCTTTCTTTTGGATTTGTTGGCACATCAAATAAAGTAAGGACAGTTTACTTTGGTCCAGGCACTGTTTGAACCTCTTTTTCTCTATATCTGCCTGCAGGGTCACAGTAACCCTTTTTTGCAAATTTCTCTACAAATTCATCTCTTCTTTTGCACTGCTTTCTCTAAGTTCCTCTCTACTCCTGATGTCTCTATTGTTCTAGTCTCATCTCTGATCCTTTACCTGGACTTGACTTTCCTCTTCCTCTCTTCCTATTACATAATCCCAAATACCCCTTGTCCTGTTAGGCATGACCTCCTCACATGTTTGTGGAATCAGTCAGGACAGGAGAACCTTCACTCCAGCTTCTGGAAATGAGGCCACATCACAGGAACGTGACTGAACATTCTGGAAAACGTCTTTTGCCACTTCCTCCCTTTGATCCTACATCTTTATTGCTGGGTCTCAGGTAAGAACAAGCAGCAGCCATTTCTCACTCTGGGATATTTAGATGATCAACACATCTTTTGTTATGAAAGTGAAGAGCAAGGGCAGAGCCCTGGAATGTGGGTAGAGACGTTCCAGACGTTTGTACTGAGATCCGGGCCAGACAGAGGACTGAAGGAGAAGGAGAAAGATTTCGGAGTGATTTTGTCAGACATCGTGGTTCAGTAGGGCCAGAGGAGAGGTGCGTATAAGAAGACAGTCAGAAGCCTGTGGCAAGGACAGGGCCTGTTCCTTCACAGCAGAATGGTAATATAGACACTAGATTTTAGCAAAGAGATGCCATGTCTCAAAGCCAGCATCAGAAACTTCCACAATCCGGAAGAGTGGGAGGTCACAAGAACTAGGCCGACTGTCCCTTCAGAGTATGGGAGGCACGGGGACTGTGAGAATAGAACAATTTCTGTCTGAGAGTGGGGGCAAGTTTCAGTCTCTTCGGGCCACACTTACTGGTAAGGTCCAGTGGACGAGTCAGCTATGGGTTTTTAACATCTGTCTATTAAAGGCAGGATATGCCACCCTCTACTCAGAAATACTCCCATGGACCGAAGTCCACAAGGCCCATATTAATAAGACTTCCAGTGAAATACGGAGACATCAGAAGGGGCTTCCTGCAGCGGAGAGGTACTGACCTTCCTCACCACTCAGTCCTAGAATCACCAAGTCTTTTCCTGGTGCTCTATGAGGAGATGAACATCCCTCCCATTCAGTATTGTGCATATCTGTGTCAACACTCTTTTACTATGTTGTATTCAGAGTAATTGTCCAGTTGTCCTTGAAGGGCCCCACAACAGAAAAAATATTTACTGTGCCAATTTTCCAGAGAACTAGAGATGCATTTAATAGAAATCTGGAGCTTGAAGTGTGGAGCTATGTCATTGAATCCACTATATCCAGGGCCCTCACTCTCTGGATGCAGATCCCTGAGATCAGCTTATTAGGAAGAGCAGAAATAGCGGGTTTTATTCCTCCCCTCCTTACCCCCAAATAGACCCAACAATATATCCCATCCCTTATTCTCTTCCTACAGTGTAACTTCAATACTGCTCCCCGTTGAAAGTGTTCCGTCCCTTTGAACATGGGTAGGGTTGTGGCAATAACAGGTAAGATATTCTGTGTTGCACAAAAGGTAGAATAACTTGCATCTGACAGTAATGGGATCCTCGCTCTAGGAAGCAAACTACTATGCTGTGAGGAAGCCCCCAAGCAACTACATGAAGAGGTTATATGAAGATATTCTGGGCAACAGCCCCAGCTGAGGTAACTCAGAGAGCGTCAACTGCCAGACTTGTGACTGAGGTCTTCTGTGTTTCCAGTGCATGTTCAGTTACCAAGAGAATGACCACTAGGTGGGTCTACAGACCCAACAGACTCACTTTACTCTGGGATTTTCCAGAGCTGCATTTCTTACCTGATTCTCATTAGTTCCCAGTCTAACATGAGGTGAGGGTTACGCTTCAGGTATCCAGGTATCAATTAAATCTCATACCCTGTGTGAAATCTAAATGAATGCATCTTCCCATTTTCCTAATGAACAGTCACTTGAGTTATTAGCCATAGGTCCCTTTGGATTAGGACTGGGTAATCATTACAGTATATAATACTGTGTCATGGTGTCACAGGGAACTTACACCTAGGGATGTGGTCACCTCATCAATCAAGGAGTTCTAAGTCTGAAAATTGTCTCAGTCCTGGGAACTGGAAAAAAGGATCATTACATTAATTGGAGAGAACAACCCTCTGCCTCCTGATCACACTTTCTTGATTTCTTTTGATTATATCTTAAAGCAGTATTCTTGGCTTCTCTTGTATCTATTCTGCCCCTGGGGGTCCTATTCATTTTACTAACCATCTCTGCAATTCCATGTGGGCCAAGCCATCTTGGTTCCTGCTCAATCCTTGCTAGTCATTACAAAAATGCAGTCTGCTGGCATCTGGCAGTTAAATGCCCTATCATCTGAGTGATATCAGTAGCCAAGCTCTGTAAACACTTTTATCATCATCCCAATCCTGGAGAGGATAGCTACCACTGAACTTCTTTCTGATGCTAGATCCCTCTCATCTGCACATTTGTGATAACCTTGGTGAATAGTGTATTCTCTTTATTGACAAACACAATGCTATGGTTGACCTTCTGATCTCATAATATATCCACTCCAAGATACAAAGGCCATGGATCCCGGGCCCAGCCGCTCCGCGGCATGTGGGATCTTCCCAGACTGGGGCACGAACCCGTGTCCCCTGCATCGGCAAGCGGACTCTCAACCACTCTCAACCACTGTGCCACCAGGCAAAGCCCCTTCTGCCTTTTAATCCTGTCCTGTCCCATCTTACAGAGCAATTCATGCATTTCATTGTTACTAAGCACGGGCCATTGCTTTTTCCAGGCTTGTAGGAGCCTGCAAGCAACAAATGTTCTAATCTTCTAATATCCTCCCAGTGTTATATCCTATATCCTGAGAAGGTGCTCCCAGACCAATAAACTCTCTCTTATCCTGTTTTATGTTCTAGCCCCCTTGATCAAGCACCCTCAAAATCCAGTCCTAAGGGGACTCTCACAATTTCTTCAAGTACATGCTGGATAA
>NW_006791082.1:3367-16858 GCF_000442215.2 Lipotes vexillifer | reverse complement strand
AAAGTGAGGCAGAATTGCAGGAAACCGATTTCAAGAGGTGGTTTGGAATTGCATTTAAAGCCTTTGAAAATAGGCAGAAGGCCGACCAGGATGCCCTTGGCCAAAAACGGTGTATGCGTTTTTTCCTGAATATATTCAGGAAAAAACGCATACGCCCTTTTTGGCCAACCAAGCGAAAATAGGCAGAACGCCGACCAGGATGCCCTTGGCCAAAAAGGGCGTATGCGTTTTTTCCTGAATATATTCAGGAAAAAACGCATACGCCCTTTTTGGCCAACCAAGCAAGCTTGCAATGGAAATCTGCGCCACAATGAACTCTCACTTCCCCCCGGTTAAAAAGGACATCTGAAAAAAGTGTAAAATCCAGAAAGGCCGGACATGCCAGGGAGAACAGGGAGCATTGTTTTGCTGATGGGCGGGATGCAAATTGCCAACAGCCACCCTGGAGAAACATATGATATTTCCTGAAACATCGAAAAAACAAGGTACATAGCCTCGGGCACTAGGCTTAGGGAAACAGAAATCAAAAAGACACAGCCACCCCAAAGTTTGGGGCTGCCCTCTTTACAGGAACCTCGTCCACGGTACCAGTTAAATACCCACGAAAGGAAAAAATGGATCGCCAAGTTGTGGCACTTACGTGACATGGAATATCAGTCAGCAATGAAATCAATGTCATCAGGCCCGTAGCATCTTAGTGAGTGGATTTAGGTACGATGATTCCAAGTGAAATAAGTCACCCGGAAAAAGAAACATCATACGGTATCACTAATACACGGATTTTAAACTTTTCTACACATGGAAGGAATTACAAAACAGAAGAGAGTCTCTCATTTAGAAAACAAACGTCTGCTTGCGTAAGGGGAAAGCTGAGTGGGGGTGCTGCATAAAACCAGAGATTGAAATCAGCATAGATATCGTTCCAGAATCCAAATACGTAATAGACAAGAACTACTCCTTGCTCCACGAAATGGACTCAACACCGCATATTCAACGCATAGGAATACACCTGACGGGTAGGAATCTTCAAACCTATGTATTTATATGTCTCTGTAAGAGAATCAAGCGTGTGTAGAGCGACATAAGCGCAGCAGTGAAATCAGCCAAATCCCATTATAAAAATAAATTTCAAAACCAAATCACAATGACAGTGAAATAGAGAGACATTCTTACTTAATTCATTCAGGGCTCGGTATGAAACCTGGATTTACCACATCTACACCCACAGCCGTGTGAAAATAGGCAGAACGCCGACCAGGATGCCCTTGGCCAAAAAGGGCGTATGCATTTTTTCCTGAATATATACAGGGAAAAACGCATACGCCCTTTTTAGCCAACCAAGCAACCTTGCAATGGAAATCTGCGCCACAATGAAGTCTCATTTCCTTCCTGGTCAAAAGGGTCATTTGAAAATAGTGTACATGGAGAACAGGGATCGTTTTTATGCTGATGGGCGGGATGTAAATTGCCAACAGCCACTCTGAAGAAATGTATGGTATTTCCTGAAACATTGGAAAAAGTCAGGTACATAGCCTAGGGCACTTCCACTTATGGTCCTTTAGCTTAGGAAAATTAAAATAAAAAAGACACAGCCACCCCAAAATTTCGGGGTGCTCGGTTGACAAGATCCTCATCTGCAGTACAATTTAAATATCCCTTTAAGAGAGAAGTGGATAAAGAATTTCTGGTCCTTACGTACTATAGAAGGTCACTCAGCAATGAAATCAATGTCATCAGGCCCATAGCAGCATAATGAATGGATTTAGGTATGACGATTCTAAGTGAAATAAGTCACACAGAAAATGGAACATCATATGTTATCACTAATTGAAGGAGTGTTAACTTGGCTACACATGAACTGAATTAAAAAACATAACAGAATCTCACATTTAGCAAACAAACTTTTGCTTGCGTAAGGAGAAAGGTGATTGCTGGTGCTGCATAAAACCAGAGATTGAAATTAGCACAGATAGCGTTCCATAAGCCAAATATGTAATAGATAAGATCTACTTCTTGCTCACGGAAATAAATTCAACTATTAGGTATCACCTCACACCAGTTAAACTGTCCATCATCAGAATATCTACAAACAACAAATTCTGGAAATTGTGTGGAGAAAAGGAACACCCTTCCAATATTTTTGTGAATGTAAATTGATACAGTCACTATATAGAATTGTATTTAGTTTTTGAAAAACAAACTATAGAATTACCATATGATCCAGCAATCCCACTACTGGACATATACCCAGGTAAAAAGCATATATCAAAAACAGACATTCACTGCAATGTTCATTGGAACACTACTTACAATCGCCAGGTAATGGAAGCAACATAAATGCCCACAGACAGATGAATTCATAAAGATGTGGTACATATACAAAATGGAATATTACTCAGCCATAAATAGAAATGAATTTGGGTCACTTGTAGAGACGTCGATGTATCTAGACACTGTCATACAGAGTGAAGTAAGTCAGAAATAGAAACACAAATATTGTATATTAACGTATATATGTGGAAGCTAGAAAAATTGTACAGATAAACCGTTTTGCAAGGCAGAAATAGAGCAACAGATGTAGAAAACAAACCTATGGACAGCAAGGGGGGAAGCTGTGAGGGGTGGGAGTGGGAGGAGTTGAGAGATTGGGATTGGCATGTATACATTTATATGTATAAAATAGATAACTAATAAGAACCTGCTGTAGAAACTATTTAAATAAAATTCAAACTTAAAAAAATAAAATTATAAAATGTAACACAAAAAAAACTTCTTCCATTCACATACATGTATTTATGTGAATAAATTATTTTCATGCTTATATCTGTAAATACAAAAAGAGGAATTAAATCTACCTTGAACCAAAAACGAAACAAATAAAAAAAATTAAAAAAAACAGATCCCACCAGTTTCACAGAGCAAAACCGTATCCGGGCACTTGCTCCAGTTGTAAACACTTCTGAAGTTGGTCAGTGGTGGGGAATCATCTCCCATTCAGCCAGCAGCCCCCAGGCAACAAGCGTCCTCATTGCAAAGCTGGGGGGCCGTGCCGAGGCATCTGTGAGTAAACGTGAGCTGAGCCCCAGGCCAGCTGCTGCTGAACTGTTCCCACACTTCCCAGGCAAAACACCTGAATATGTACAAGGACTTGAAAGCCTAGAGGAAGGGCCGTGGAGCCACACCACCGACAGCACGCCGGCCGACTGGTTGCCTGCAGGCCAGCCAGGATGGTCCTGGCCCTGGGCACTCTTCTGGAAGCTTTCCATTTTCCTGCCTGAGATATCCCTCCAGTCCCGGGCCCCACTGCTTTTTTCCTTCCTCACCTCTGCCCAAGGAGAAATTCCAGCGGCATGTATGGGTGACACATCGTCTTCTTTAGCATGTGGCAGTCTGGCAACTGCTGCAGAAAGTCCAGCAGAGCCCCACTCACACTGGGCCACCCACAAAGCCGTGGCCACACACTCCCTCCAACAGCTCAGCCCCGAGACTGCTGACTGGGCAGAGAACATGGCGTCATGCACAGCTGCAGTGGCTCTTGCTGATTAGGTGTTTATATTGATCTCAACCAGGCACACATGGGGAGGGCTGCCTGACACACTCAGGCTGCCCGACACACTCAGGCTGCCCAGGTCAGCCAATCATCAACCCTCGGGGTCTCACAGTTGCAGAAAATGGAACTTGATGAACCGGCCAAGTCTAAGGAACCGGTGTGGGCTCCTGAGAGTCAGTATAGAAAAGGGGCTGCAGCTCTGGCTTGCTTTCTCATCATTTTATCTGGCCCATGAGTGGGAGACACCTTCAAGAAAACCGTCTCCTAATGAGAGGAACCCAGGAGTCAGGGAGAGGAGGGGTGGGTGGTGGGTGGGGACAGAGGCCTGGTGCCCCGGGTGCAGTGGAAGTCTCAGGAAGAAAAGGCGGAGGGAGGCCGCACAGACAGATGCGCAGGGTGAAAGACCTGTCCGAGCTGCTGTTTGTTAGTTCAAGTTCTGCTCTGAGGTGCTCTTCTCAGGAACACCAGGCGGATGGAGACCACACAGACTCTTGCCCAGGGTCACAGACCTGTCAGAGCTATTGTTTGTTAGTTCACGTCCTGCTCTGAGATGCTCTGTGTCAGCTCTGAGCGACATGTGAGCTGGGGGTGCTCAGCAATGAGGGCTATGTGCACGGTTCCTGTGTGCCCAGCACTGCCACTGTACCTGCAAGTGTAGCTCTGTATCCTGGGAGTGGCCTGACCACGAGAACCCAATGGGCTGCAGGGGACCTGCCCAGGGAACCCCATATCCTGGGAATCCTGGGAGGGACCTGACCACGAGAACCCAATGGGCTGCAGGGGACCTGCCCAGGGAACCCCATATCCTGGGAGGGGCCTGACCAGGAGGGACCCATAGGCTGCTGGGGACCTGGGGAAGGATGTCAGGACATTCAGTGAAGCCACCGAGGATATACCTCCAGTAGTTCCTAATTCTTACACTCTGCCTGTCATTTTACCAACCACCAGGACATGGTATTCTGTATTAGTCTTCAATGACGCCTTCTATTGTATTCCATTAGTCCCAGAGTCAGAAGAAATTTTGGTTTGTGAGTGGAAGGACTCAACATACAACAAAAACAGTACTTGCGGGCCGTCCTGCCCCAAGGGTTCAAAAATTCCCACACCATCTTTGGGGAAAGCTTAGCTAAAGACCTAAATGTTCGACCTCTGCAAAAGGAAACCCTCCTTCAATATGCAGACAACATTCTGATTGGCAGCCCTACTAAGGAGGCCTCTGAACTACCAAGCCAATAAAGGATGGAAGTTGTCCAAGAAAAAGCTCAAATATCACAGACTAAGGTGACCTGCCTGGGCTTCATTCTCACAGAAGGTCAGAGAAGCCCATCCCAGGAAAGGCAAGAAACCATTTGCAGCCTTACCCATTTCTAAAACTAGAAGACAGCTTAGGGGTTCCTGGGGAGACCAGGGTTTGCTGCATCTGGATCGCTAACTACAGTCTAATAACTGGGCCTCTACATGAAACACTTAAAGGAAAAGATGATGATCCTTTTGAATAGAATCCAGAAGTGGCCTTTCAAGATTGGAAAGAGCAGTCAATCAGACCCTTGCCCTGGAACTCCCTCATTTAGCTAAACCCTTTGACCTTTACATACCCGGTGAAAGGTGAATCGCCATTGGAGTATTCCTGCAAAAGCTTTGACTACTTGAAATGGAACAATGCAAGAATGCCATCCAGGTAGGATAAAGTACTGTCACCAAGGGGCTTGGCCCACAGCCACATCTGGCCTAGATAGAGGCGGTATCTAAAATCTGGAAATCAGCAGCCTGAAAGGCCACCTCCCTGCTTTGGGAAAAGGACCCTACGTGGTGATCCTAACCACCAAACATGCCCTGAAGTTGCAGGGTTCACTCCATGGACACACTGACCTCGAGTGAGGAGGCCCACCAACCCCCACCTCCAGAGACACAACCGGGGATAATGGGGCACCATGATGACTCGTGTGACCATCATTTGACCTGGAGTTTCTCTCAGAAAAGAACAAGAGTGTGTCCTAAAAGAGTAGGCTATTGCTTGCAGGACTTACTGTACCTAGAGGGGAGCTAATAAGCTTGGAAGGGGCACCGTATGTCATGCTGTCACCATAGAAAAGCCGACAGACACCGTGATGATGGTGGCCAATAAGACCAGCTGGTCTCCTGGCTACTTCAAAAGGCTGTTGACTCAGATGGTCCTTGATCAACACTGACCCTGGACTGTGTGGGAGTGGAGCGGGCAGGGCTGTGACACCTGGTGCTGTTTTTATATTAATTCAGGGGCCTAACTGAAGAAAGCGCAGACTACTGGTCAAACCATCTAGGCTGGCAGAAACGGGCAGCCTAAGGTGGCCGAACAAATGTGGGGTGAGGTAAAACCGGCCCCCACAGTGTCTCTGCACATCTCTCTCCTGAACCCTTAATGGTCTTTAGAATCTATAACACTTCCAAGGCTGGTGCTCAGGTGGACGAGTAGGGAGGCAGGAGGCCTGGGGACAATCAACGTCACATGGAGGCTGCTGGGGAGAAGTTCTGACCCTCGCCCCCGGGTATGAGTGCTACCAAATCAACACTCAGTAGTTACCGAAGAGGGGTCTGCACCCTCAGCACTCCAAGAATGAGGAACGGGACAAAAGGCAGAGGAGGAGCTTGTCACCGGCAAAGCCCATTAAACATCCCTGGGAGATAAAAATAGAATCTGGGCAATAAAATAAAGTCTAACCTTTTTGATCCTTTGTGCTTTGTCAAATTTCACATGCTCCTAGGGTCCCGCAAGCAGAGGTCCCACACCCGGCACTTCAGACCAGATTACCTAGTGCAAAATGGCTGGGTCAATACCTCAGCTCGCAGTGCCCAGTGCAGACTCCAATGTGCTGCAGCCGACCTGGCCCTTGATAGCTCCGCTCCCTCCCTCCCACTGACTCTGACAGGATCTCTACACAGGAGCCCAGCCCACAGCCCGCAGGGTAGCGCGTGCTCTCACCTCTCCATTCTCTGATCAAAATATAAAGTTTCCTTTGCTTCTGAACCAAACTCAGTCTCCATCTGTTGTCTCCAATGACAATGGGCAGGGAAACACTTGTTGGGGTCCACTCTGGAGGATCAGTAGCAGAAATTGAGAACATTGTAACTTCAATGAACAGATGTGTGAGCCAAACTGTAATTAACATAGAACAGTGTATAAGGCTTAGGTAAAGTAAGATGTGTCTAATACTTCCATTTGATATTTCCATCACTTCCTTATAAGCAAGTTCAGTGAAAAAGTTTCTCTTATTTCTCAGGTCAATATTAGAGATATGAAGTGATTTCTTTCCAAGGATGTACTTCTAATAATCTTGGTTAAAGCTTCAATCTTCTTTTAAATGCTTTTCCATTGAAAATGATCCCTCTCTTCCAGATCCCCCATTTCTGAGAAGTATACATCTTGTAATTTATTATTACTAGAGGGGAAAGGTGGGAGGAGGGATAAATGAACAGTTTGGGATTAGCACATACACACTGCTATGTATGAAATAGATCATCAACAAGGAACTACTGCATAGCACAGGGAACTAATCTCAATATTTGGAAATAACCTATAAGGGGAAATAATTTGAAAAAGAAGAGATTTTTTATTGATATCATCTATCAATGACAGTTAAAATGTAACCTAAGGGAAGATGATGGTGAGTGCTTCTGACCCTGAAGATTTCAATCATCTGAAGTTCAGACTCTGCCTACTTCCCAAGGCCCGTAATGAACATATGTGTAGCCGTAGCTTACACAATTCCCCAGTATGGGTTTCGGACAGACACTCATTTCGTAAAAGCCCTGGTGTTCTCCTTCCATGAATGTGACCATTCCTACTGCTGAAACATGCCTGTCACAACCAGAAGGTGGTACACCATCTGATTGGGAAGAGTTTGGAAAAGACATCTCATCTCCTCATCTCCTGGTGCTCGGGTTCGCCCCTCCAGCATCTTTATTAACAATCTCCCCAGTTGGAGATGTCAGCACTGTCAACATCCTGTTGCGTACAGTTTGCAATTTGTCCACAGGATGAAGTGGAAGGATGAGGAACAATGAGAGAAAAGTCCTAGGTATTCAGACAGGCACATGTCACTCTAATTTCCAATCAGGAAGATGAATTGACCAAAGGCTAGGATTGCCCATGGAAACAGAATAGGGCTTGAGGTAATCACGCTGCTTTGTGGTCAGTTCCCATAAACACAAGTTGAATAATAGGAACTCAGGGTCACTAAAATTCACGAAACTGCAGAGTTGAAAATATCTATCACTGAAAAATGTCTCGAGGAAAGTCACAGAAAAGGACTTGTAAGCAAGAGACAAAGGGAGGAAAGGGATTTAAAGAGGTACAAAGGACTTGCCATTAAGCACAAGAAAAGGGGCTGAACATTGCCAACATTGCAGTTGGCCAGAAAGGGTGTATGGAGTTTTTTCTGAAAATATTCAAGAAAAGAGCATACACCCTTTTTAGCCAACCAAACAGGTGGGCACTGGAAATCAATACTACAAAAGATATCACTTTGAATCAGTCAAAAGAGCCGTCCTAATAAAGTGTAAACACCAGAAATGCAGGACTGGACGAGGAGAAAAGGGAGCCCTGTGAGGCTTATAGTGGAAATATATATTCCCAACGGCCACTCTGGAGAAGTGTATTGTGTTTACTGAAACATCTAAAAATTAGCTCCAGAGCATAGGCCACATGCACTCATGGGCGTATATCTTGGGAGACACAAAAATCGAGAGGACACAGTCACACCAATGTTTACCGCCTCTGTGTTTAAAAGATCCTCAACTAGGATATAACTTAAATGTCTCTGGAGGGAAGAAATGGATAGAGATATGGTACTTATATATAGTGGAATATTACTCAGCCTGGAAATCAATGAAATATGGCCAGTTGAAACAACTCTGGAGGAGTTACATATGATCATTCTAAGTGACATACTTCAAAAAGAAAAAAACACATATCATAAGATACCACTTAAAGGTGGAATCCAAAATGGCTACACAAGAAATAAATTACAAAATAAATACATATTCAAATATGTAGAAAACAAGCATAAGGCTGCTAAACGGGAAAGGTGGGGAGGTTGTGGCATTATCCAGGAGGTTGAAATTAGCAAAGATACCATTCCAATTGCCAAACTGATAATCAACCAGGCCTACACGGTAGCTAAAAGAACTGCACTCAGCACACTCAAGTCACCGCAACAGAATATATACGACTGGTAAGAAGCTGAAACAAAATCTATTGATGTCTCTCTGTATGTAAATCAAGTGGATGTACAGCAGCAAGAAAGATAGCTTTGAAAATTAGCTGTAAACAATATAATAATAAATTGAAAAAAATAAACGACAGAGAGACAGAGAAAACCTCTTACAACTTTTCCTCAGCGGCAGTGATGCAACATGGAGTAAACACATCTAGACACGGCAGGATGAGACATAAGGCTGGAAATGGTTTGTGCTAAGAGAAATGTGAGGTAGGATGAGGAAATGCACACGCTTTAAAATAATACTACATGGTACCCATTCAATGGGCCCAAAAACTGCAAGTTTAAGGGATCTTCCTACAGCCAAAATATGCATGGGAAAAACAGAGTATGGTCCACTGTGTGATCGTGTAAAGTTTCTAAAATGCACCTCAGTTTACGTAAACTGGTACTCGTGTTGGCCATTCAAGATACTTTCAGGACACTCGCCACACTTGGAGAGTGTGTGCCTTTAACCTCCTTTTTGGCACAGTGCAATTTCTGCAGAAGATGTACAGGAATGGGGAGAACCAACGAGAGACTGGATGTAGGTGTTTGGAAGGGCACATTTAATTCTAATTTTCCCCCAGCAAGAAGAATGAACCAAAGCCTCAGCATGCCGTGCCTGAACCAGACTAGGGCCTGAAGCAACCCTGCGGTATGGCGGCAAGCTCAAAAGAAAGCGAGGGGAGAATAGGAGCTCAAGGCCACTGTAATTCACAAACCTGCAGAGTTATAAATGACAGCTTTCGTCCAGAAATATATTGAAGTAAGGCTGCGAAGAGAACTTGAAAGTGAGGCAGAATTGCAGGAAACCGATTTCAGGAGGTGGTTTGGAATTGCATTTAAAGCCTATGAAAATAGGCAGAACGCCGACCAGGATGCCCTTTGCCAAAAAGGGCGTATGCGTTTTTTCCTGAATATATTCAGGAAAAAACGCATACGCCCTTTTTGGCCAAGCAGGCAAGCTAGCAACGGAAATCTGCACTACAATGAAGTCTCAATTCACCCAGGTCAAAAGGGACATCTGAAAAAAGTGTAAAATCCAGAAAGGCAGGACAGGCCATGGACAACAGGGAGCATTGTTATACTGATGGGCGGGATGTAAACTGCCAACAGCCACCATGGAGAAACGTATGGTATTTCCTGAAACATCAAAAAACCAAGGTACATAGCCTACGGCACTAGTCTTAGGAAAATTGAAATCAAAATGACAGAGCCAACCCAAAGTTTGGGGCTGCCCTCTTTACAGGAACCTCGTCCACAGTACAAGATAAATATGCACGACAGCAAAAAATGGATCAACATGTTGTGGCCCTTATGTGCAATGGAATATCACTCAGCAATGAAATCAATGCCATCAGGCACGTAGTATCTTAGTCAGTGGATTAAGGTACGATGATTCCAAGTGAAATAAGTCACACAGAAAAAGAAACATCCTACAGTATAACTAATACACGGATTGTAAACCTGGCTACACATGGAATGAATTACAAATCAGAAGTGAGCCCCTTATTTAGAAAACAAACTTATGCTTGCATGAGGGGAGAGGTGAGTGGGGGTGCTGCATAAAACCAGAGATTGAAATCAGCACAGATACCGTTCCAGAAGCCAAATACGTAATAGACAAGATATACTCCTTGCTCCACGAAATGGACTCAACACCCCATATTCAACGCATAGGAATAGACCTGTCTCGTAGGAATCTTAAAACCTATGTATTTATATGCCTCCGTAAGTGAATCAAGCGTGTGTAGAGAGACATAAACGCAGCACTGAAAATCAGCCAAATCCTATTATAAAAATAAATTTCAAAACCAAAACACAATGACAGAGAAATAGAGAGACATTCTCACGTAATTCATTCAGAGCTTGAGATGAAACCTGGATTTACCACATCTACACCCACAGCTATGTGAGACATAAGGCTGGACTCTAGGGGCTGATAGGATTGGTGAGGTTTGGTAAGCAAAGGCAAACCCTTTGAAGTCATCCTGCATGGTATCCATACCATGGGGCCCAACTCCCCAGGTTTAAGGGATTCTTCCTTCAGCTAAAACATGCATGGGAAACCCACAGTATGGTCCACCATATGATCGGGCAATGTTCCTAAAATGCATCTCATTTTACATGCCCTGGAACTCATTTTGGCCGTGCAAGACTCTTTCGTGACACTCTCCACACTTGCAGAGTCAGTGCCTTTACCTCCTGTTTGGCACACTTTGCAATTTCTGTGGAAGATGGACAAGAATGGGGAGAACCAATGAGAGACTAGCTGTCGGTGTTTGGACGGGCACATTTAACTCTAATTTCACACCAGCAAGAAGATTGAACCAAAGCCTCAGCATGCCGTGCCTGAACCAGACTAGGGTCTGAAGCAATCTGGCGGTATGGCGGCCAGCTCACAAGAAAGCGAGGGGAGAAAAGGAGCTCAGGGCCACTGTATTTCACAAACCTGCAGAGTTATAGATGACAGCTTTCGTCCAAAAATATACTGAAGTTAGGCTGCGAAGTGAACTTGAAAGTGAGGCAGAATTGCAGGAAACCGATTTCAGGAGGTGGTTTGGAATTGCATTTCAAGCCTATGAAAATAGGCAGAACGCCGACCAGGATGCCCTTGTCAAAAAGGGCGTATGCGTTTTTTCCTGAATATATTCAGGAAAAAACGCATACGCTCTTTTTGGCCAACCAAGCAAGCTTGCAACGGAAATCTGCGTTACAATAAACTCTCACTTCCCCAGATCAAAAGGGCCATCTGAAAAAAGTGTAAAATCCAGAAAGGCAGGACAGGATATGGACAACAGGGAGCGTTGTTATGCTGATGGGTGGGATGTAAACTGCCAACAGCCACCCTGGAGAAACACAGTATTTCCTTGAACATTCAAAAAACAAGCAACATAGCCTTGGGCACTAGGCTTAAGAAAATTTAAATCAAGAAGACAGAGCCAACCCAAAGTTTGGGACTGCCATCTTTACAGGAAACTCACCCATGGTACAAGATAAATATCCACGACAGCAAAAAAATGGATCAACCAGTTGTGGCATTTAAGTGAAATGGAATATAACTCAGCAATGAAATCAATATCATCAGGCCCGTAGCAGCATAATGAGTGGATTTAGTTACGATGATTCCAAGTGAAATAAGTCACATGGAGAAAGAAACATCATAAGGTATCACTAATACACAGATTGTAAACTTTTCTACACATGGAAGGAATTACAAAACAGAAGAGTGTCTCTCATTTAGAAAAAAAAGTCTCCTTGCGTAAGGGGAAAGCTGAGTGGGGGTGCTGCATAAAACCAGAGATTGAAATCAGCATAGATACCGTTCCAGAAGCCAAATACGTAATAGACAAGAACTACTCCTTGCTCCACGAAATGAACTCAACACCCCATATTCAACGCACAGGAATAGACCTGACTGGTAGGAATCTTAAAACCTATGTATTTATATGTCTCCGTAAGAGAACCAAACGTGTGTAGAGCGACATAAGCGCAGCAGTGAAAATCAGCCAAATCCCATTATAAAAATAAATTTCAAAACCAAATCACAATGACAGTGAACTAGAGAGACATTCTTACTTAATTCATTCAGGGCTCGGGATGAAACCTGGATTTACCACATCTACACCCACAGCCGTGTGAGACATAAGGCTGGACACTAGGGGCTGACAGGATTGGTGAGGTTTGGTAAGCAAAGGCAAACCCTTTGAAGTCATACTGCATGGTATCCATTCCATGGGACCCAACTCCCCAGGTGGAATGGATTCTTCCTTCCGCTAAAACATTCATGGGAAACCCAGAGTACGGTCCACCGTGTGATTGGGCAACGTTCCTAAAACGCATCTCAGTTTACGTACCCGGGAACACGTGTTGGCCATGCAAGACGCTTTCCTGAAACTCCTCACACTTGCAGAGTCAGTTCCTTTAACGTCCTGTTTGGCACACATTGCAATTTCTGCGTAAGATGGATAGGAATGGGGAGAACCAACGAGAGACTAGCTGTAGGTGTTTGGACGGGCACAGTGAACTCTAATTTCCCACCAGCAAGAAGAATGAACCAAAGCCTCAGCATGCCGTGCCTGAACCAGACTAAGGTCAGAAGCAATCCTGCGGTATGTCGGCCAGCTCACAAGAAAGCGAGGGGAGAAAAGGAGCTCATGGCCACTGTAATTCACAAACCTGCAGAGTTATAAATGACAGCTTTTGTCCAAAAATATAATGAAGTAAGGCAGCGAAGAGAATTTGAAAGTGAGGCAGAATTGCAGGAAACCGATTTCAGGAGGTGGTTTGAATTGCATTTAAACCCTATGAAAATAGGCAGCACGCTGAACAGGATGCCCTTGGCCAAAAAGGGCGTATGCGTTTTTTCTTGAATATATTCAGGAAAAAACACATACGCCCTTTTTGGCCAACCAAGCAAGCTTGCAATGGAAATCTGCGCTACAATGAACTCTCACTTCCCCCAGGTCAAAAAGGCGATCTGAAAAAAGTGTAGAATCCAGAAAGGCAGGACAGGCCAGGGAGAACAGTGAGCATTGTTATGTTGATGGGCAGGATGTAAATTGCCAACAGCCATCGTGGAGAAACGTATGGTATTTCCTGAAACATCTAAAAAACAAGGTACATAGCCTCGGGCACTAGGCTTAGGGAAACAGAAATCAAAAAGACAGAGCCACCCCAAAGTTTGGGGCTGCCCTCTTTACA
>NW_006791082.1:0-3357 GCF_000442215.2 Lipotes vexillifer | reverse complement strand
GCATAGGAATAGACCTGACTGGTAGGAATCTTAAAACCTATGAATTTATATGTCTCCGTAAGAGAATCAAGCGTGTGTAGAGCGACATAAGCGCAGCAGTGAAAATCAGCCAAATCCCATTATAAAAATAAATTTCAAAACCAAATCACAATGACAGTGAAATAGAGAGACATTCTTACTTAATTCATTCAGGGCTCGGGATGAAACCTGGATTTACCACATCTACACCCACAGCCGTGTGAGACATAAGGCTGGACTCTAGGGGCTGATAGGATTGGTGAGGGTTGGTAAGCAAAGGCAAACCCCTTGAAGTCATACTGCATGGTATCCATTCCATGGCGCCCAACTCCCCAGGTTTAATGTATTCTTCCTTCCGCTAAAACATTCATGGAAAACTCAGAGTACGGTCCACCTTGTGATCGGGCAACGTTCCTAAAATGCATCTCAGTTTACGTGCCCGGGAACACGTGTTGGCCGTTGAAGACGCTTTCCTGACACTCCTCACACTTGCAGAGTCAGGGCTTTTAACCTCCTGTTTTGCACAGTTTGCAATTTCTGTGTAAGATGGACAGGAATGGGGAGAACCAACGAGAGACTAGCTGTACGTGTTTGGATCGGCACATGGAAATCTAATTTCCCACCTGCAAAAAGAATGAACCAAAGCCTCAGCATGCCATGCCTGAACCAGACTAGGGTCTGAAGCAATCCTGCGGGATGCGGCCAGCTCACCAGAATGCGAGGGGAGAAAGGGGGCTCAGGACCACTGTAATTCAAAAACATGCAGAGTTATAAATGACCGCGTTCATCCAAAAATATATTGAAGTAAGGCTGCGAAGAGAACTTGAAAGTGAGGCAGAATTGCAGGAAACCGATTTCAGGAGGTGGTTTGGATTTGCTTTTAAAGCCTATGAATATAGGCAGAACGCCGACCAGGATGCCCTTGGCCAAAAAGGGCGTATGTGTTTTTTCCTGAATATATTCAGGAAAAAACGCATACGCCCTTTTTGGCCAACCAAACAAGTTTGCAACGGAAATCTATGCTACAATGAACTCTCACTTCCCCACGGTCAAAAAGGCCATCTGAAAAAAGTGTAAAATCCAGAAAGGCAGGACAGGCCAGGGAGAACAGGGAGCATTGTTATGCTGATGGGCGGGATGTAAATTGCCAACAGCCACCCTGGAGAAACGTATGGTATTTCCTGAAACATTGAAAAACAAGGTACATAGCCTCGGGCACTAGGCTTAGGGATACAGAAATCAAAAAGACAGAGCCACCCCAAAGTTTGGGGCTGCCCTATTTACAGGAACCTCGTCCACGGTACCAGTTAAATGCCCACGAAAGGAAAAAATGGATCACCAAGTTGTGGCACTTACGTGCCATGGAATATCAGTCAGCAATAAAATCAATGTCATCAGGCCCGTTGCATCTTAGTGAGTGGATTTAGGTCCGATGATTCTAAGTGATATAAGTCACACAGAAGAAGAAACATCATAAGATATCAGTAATACAGGGAATGGAAACGTGGCTACATATGAACTGAATTACAAAACAGAAGAGAGTCTCTCATTTGGAAAACAACTTATGCTTGCGTAATGGGAAAGGTGAGTGGGGGTGCTGCAGAAAAGCAGAGATTGAAATTAGCACAAATACTGTTCCATAAGCCACATATGTAATAGACAAGCCCTACTCCTTGCTCAGTGAAATGGACTCAACAACCCATATTCAATGCATAGGGATATACCCGACTGGTAGGAATCTTGAAACCTATGTTTTTATATGTCTCTGTAAGAGAAGCAGGTGTGTGTAGAGTGCCATAACAGCAGCAGTGAAATTCGGCTAAATCCCATTATAAAAATAAATGGGAACAACAAAACACAAGGACAGTTAAACAGAGAGTCATTCTTACAGAATTCATTCAGGGCTTGTGATGAATCCTGGATTTACCACGTCTACACCCACAGCTGTGTGAGATATAAGGCTGGACACTTTGGACTCACAGGATTGGTGATGTTCGGAGAGCAAATGCAGACCCTTTGAAGTCATACTCCCTGGTACCCATTCCATGGGTCCCAACTCTCCAGTTTTCAGGGATTCGTCCTTCAGCTAAAACATGCATTGGGAAGCCAGAGTATGGTACACCCATGTGATCGGGCATGGTTCGTAAAATATATATCTTTTTATGTGCCCTGGTACTGACGTTGGAAGTTCCAGACGCTTTCCTGACACTCTCATGACACTCTCTACACTTGGAGAGTCAGTGCCTTTAACCTACTGTTTGGCACAGTTTGCAATTTCTGTGGAAGATGGACATGAATGGGGAGAACCGATGAGAGGCTAGCTGTAGGTGTTTGGACGGGCACATTTAACTCTAACTTCCCACCAGCAAGAAGAATTAACCAGACCCTCAGCATGCCGTGCCTGAACCAGACTCTGGTTTGAAGCAATTCTGCGGTATTGCGGCCAGCTCACAAGAAAGCGAGGGGAGAAAAGGAGCTCAGGGGCACTGTACTTCACAAACCTGCAGAGTTATAAATGACAGCTTTCATCCACAAATATACTGAAGTAAGGCTGCGAAGCGGACATGAATGTGAGGCAGAATTGCAGGAAACCGATTTCAGGAGGTAGTTCGGAATTGCATCTAAAGCCTATGAAAATAGGCAGAACGTGGACCAGGATGCCCTTGGCCAAATAGGGCGTATGCGTTTTTTCCTGAATAAATTCAGGAAAAAACGTATACGCCCTTTTTGGCCAACCAAGCAATCTTGCAATGGAAATCTGTGCTACAATGAAGTCTCACTTTCCCCCGGTCAAAAGGGACATCTGAAATCAGTGTAAAATCAAGAAAGGCAGGACAGGCCAGGGAGAACAGGGAGCATTGTTATGCTGACGGGCGGGATGTAAATTGCCAACAGCCACTCTGGGGAAATGTATGGTGTTTCCTGAAACATCTGAAAACAAAGGTACATAGCCTAGGGCACAGGCCTAGGAACACTGAAATCAAAAAGACAGACCCACGGCAAAGTTTGGGGCTGCTCTGTGTACAAGAACCTCATCCACAGTACAAGTTAAATATCCCAGAGAGTGAACAATGGATCATGAAGTTGGGGTACTTACGTGCAAAGGAGAATCAGTCAGCAATGAAATCAACGACATCAGGCCCGTAGCTGTATAATGAGTGGATTCAGGTACGATGATTCTAAGTGATATAAGTCACACAGAAGAAGAAACATCATAAGGTATCACCAATACAGGGAATGGAATCGTGGCTACACGTGAACTGAATTACAAAATAAAAGAGAGTCTTTCATTTGGAAAACAAACATATGCTTGCGTAAGGGGAAAGGTGAGTGGGGGTC
>NW_006791081.1:0-205 GCF_000442215.2 Lipotes vexillifer | reverse complement strand
ATATGGTAGTTCTATTTGTAGTTTTTTAAGGAACCTCCATACTGTTCTCCACAGTGGCTGTAAAAATTCACATTCCCATCAGCAGTGCAAGAGTGTTCCCTTTTCTCCACACCCTCTCTAGCATTTATTGTTTCTAGATTTGTTAATGATGGCCATTCTGACTGGTGTAAGATGATATCTCATTGTAGTTTTGATTTGCATTTCT
>NW_006791080.1:0-5252 GCF_000442215.2 Lipotes vexillifer | reverse complement strand
ATCTTCCCGGACCGGGGCACGAACCCGCGTCCCCTGCATCGGCAGGCGGACTCCCAACAACTGTGCCACCAGGGAAGCCCTCCCTGATTTATTCTTGCCTCAAATATGTCATCATTCATAAATTTTAAAATGATATTTTAGAGCTGGATATTTAATCATGTCATCAAACAAAATTTAATATCAATCAACTGACTTCTTTCAAGGAACTATGACTCTGTAGGAACTAGGCTTGAATAATTTC
The DNA here is from genome assembly GCF_000442215.2 of Lipotes vexillifer. Lineage (NCBI taxonomy): Eukaryota > Metazoa > Chordata > Mammalia > Artiodactyla > Lipotidae > Lipotes > Lipotes vexillifer. The sequence goes on along the minus strand of NW_006791080.1, from coordinate 5,011 downwards.
ACAACAACTTCATCTCCAGACATTCTCTCCCTGACTTACTGTGCCAATAACATTGTCCTTCCAGTTCCTTGAATTTACCAAATGACTTCCTACTCCAGCCATTCACACATGCCATGAATTCTCTGGAATGTCCCTGACCTGCCTAATTTTTCACCAAAGTGCAGATTGCAACTTAAATTCCACTTCCTTGGACTCACACCACAATTCTCTTATTTAAATTTACAAAACCATACTTATTTAAAATAGGTGGTTTTTTAAGTTACTTTTGTGCTTTTATTGTTCTTTTTTATATATGTATTTATTTATAATTTAATGAATGCATATTTCATATACAATTAAGTAAATCTATTATTTATTTATCATTTTTTTTCCTTTCCTTCCCACTAAAGTCTAAGTTTCTTAAGAATACAACCTCTGTGTATTTTTTTTTAACTTGTATACCTAGCATTTGTCATAGATCCTGGAAAAAAATGGTTTTAAATAATTACTATTTGTTGGATAAATAGATTAAATGAATAAACAACTAAGATAAACTTTACTTCCTTCTTTCAACATCTCAAAAACGTCATATGATGATGCATCTATGACATGTGTTGCATGATATAAAGCCAAATAATATACAACATTTAAATTTGTTGTAGCAAATTAATGTAACCTCTTTATAAATTGCTTGGAGCTATCCCTTTACAAAATAATGCTACAAATGTGAAAAACAAAAGCACTGAAAAATGATTCCAATTTTAGTAAAGAACATTTTGAATGAGAACATTGACATTTGCAAAGGCATTTATTTTCAATTTTTAGCAAGACGACTAAATGGCAATATGTGCTTTTGCTTTGTGTAAGAAGGTGTAGATGGTTGATTCTACTTATGTGTTGGAGTGAGTGTGTTAGATACTAAAAAAATATGTTGAGTCCAATTGTTCTCATTTTTCCATCTCAGCCCAGGATATGGTGTAATAGAATCAGGATCTATTTAATGACATTGTGACTTCTGCTTAATATAAGTTATAAATTTTCATCCTGGCATCTGTGTAAGGTGGTGCACGTTACCTGCTAAGAGACAATTCTCTAAGGACAAGGTGATTAAAAGGACTTTTCAAGGTGGCAGGTTCAAAGTTGGCTTTCACGGGCATCTGATTCCAATTCACATACTTTGGTCCACTAAACCATTCTGCCTTTTTTTTTTTTTTTTATAAGGACTGCTAAAGCTATATACTTAAATCCTGAACTCTAGTTAAACAACCTGAGGAATTTTCTGGACTTTATACTTTACCCTTCATATGTTATCAAGCTTACATTATCAACCTTAGTTTTCTCTGTCAAAAAAGGCCAAGCCAGTACTTGTGAGGCTTTACTTTGTTTTTTTTGTTTGTTTGCTTTTTGTAGATAACAAAAAGCCTGGTGGCAAGGAGCTTTTCTGAGATTTTCTGTTAGCTCTCTGTTACTAAACAAGCCCTCTGCTAAACATAAAGTTCAAAAATTTGGAAAGCTAACTATCTGGAAGGTGTGACATTAGAAAGCCAAGTTAAAGGTTAAGAACCTGTAAGAGCCTGTTAATGACATTTCTCTTCATATCTCAGAAGAATATAGAGTACATCCTGTGTAATTTAGAAGTATATTACCTTTCATGTTTCCTACTCTTTCCTTATTGGGTTTCTGCAGTTTATTCTCTAACAAGCAAAAAAGGGACCAAGAGAGAAAATGTTACCAACTAAACAGCTATGTCCATCAATTACAGGAGTGGTTGAAGATCTTCATGATATGTCTCCTTCTAATTTCACTCTATTTTTATGGATTTTAATGTTCAGCCAAGAAAAAATATTTCCTCCATCGTCACAGATTTGGTTATAGTTGGCAAAATGATGTCAATTATTTAACAGGAATTAGAAATGTTACTTGGCCTACTAAGAGCCTTCCAGTGGTGTTTTAAGGTTCATCCCCAACCAAATGCCCTGGCCATTAAAAATGAGGCATTTTTCTTCCCACTGTAACAGTCAGCCTATTGATAGAGTTGGTGAAACAAGCACACAAGTGCCCATATATTTGGGTTGTTTTAAAAACACTTATATTTTTCTTTTGGAATCTAAAGGTTTGTTTTTGTTATCACAGATTGATCTTTGAGTCACATATGCATATGCCCAACGCAAATATCTCCATAAACTTGATATTTGGCAGTAGGAAATGATGATATATTTTATCTGCCATGAATTTCTTCCATTTATAACGACTTGAAGGAGGGTTGGAGGGTGAGTGACTAGAAGCCAGCTTGAGGAGTTGAGAAACTTTTAAGTTGTCATTTTTCTCTTTTTTTTCAAATCTAACTAAAGAATTCTGAAGGAAACAACTTCCAACATATTTTTAAATTTTACAAATCTCCAGAGTTGGTTTCTGGAAGCTTTTCTTAAGGGAAAATGCCATAAAAGTGCAAATGCCTCCATTAGCTTTTTATTAAGTAGTCATAATTGTTTTGGTGATGGCGGGAGAGAAAATCAAGGTTGAATTTTGAAATGTATTTGTGAGTATGGGAGAGCTGCCAACCTTGTATAAAATGTTATAAAACACTTTATCTGAGCTGGACTGAGACACTGGATAGCAAGTTAAAAGATACTTGCAGGCATCATGAGGTCAATAAAGTGTCCCAAGATTTGGCAAAATATGCTTATTTTGTATTTCCTACATTATACTGATGAATACCACTACCACTGCTCTCATCTCTACCATCAGTATGATTTCTACTACTATTAAGTTAATAACTATAATTTAATGTTATTTTAATCATTATAAGCAAGTCATGCATCTAAATATTTTCCATACAGGTTTTTTTCTTATTTATTCCTCACACATATTATAAAAGTGGGCATTTTCATTGTATGTATATTTCAGATATAGTAACTTAAAGAAGTAACTTTTCCACCATATTTAGAGCTCAGACACCAACCTAAGTCTGCCTGACATTTAAGTGTGAGTTTTAATCACTGACTTGCTTGATCTACTAAGTTCCAAGTGGTCAGAATCATAAAAGGGGTTGGGAGGATCATGATAGCAGAGACAACCAACATGAAAATAAGTTTCTTAAATCTTGCTGTAAGATGAAATGGTTTACTTATTAGAAAGGTAGAATGTCAGGCCCCACTCAAACTTCCTGAATTAACATTTGCATTTTAACAAGATTCCTAGATAAAAGTAAATGTTGAGTCTGTTTTTTTTTTAAGTGAAGTCTATCTTTTTAAGAGAATATTTTGAAAAATATAGTCAAGTTGTTTACTAAATTTACAGTCCCTGTATCTATGTGATTTTCTCAACATAATAGGCTACTAAGCATTTTATTCATTCATTCTTTTGTTTTGATTTCTTTACTTATTCAATACTTCTTATTTGTACACCTATTTTGTGCAAGATGTTTAAACATTTTACAAGATACTAAGATAAAAGTTTTCATTCTATTAAAGGAGATAAATGTAAACGATAGTTATTTCAGGTGCCATTTTTAATAAATACCATAAGTGAAAATAAAGTTTAGACATAGGCAATATTTTTGTGCTCTGGGGATTCATCAAATAAAACTTCATAACGGAAGTATTTCCTATCAACAAATGAATTAAATATCTTGGGAGAATATTTTCTTTGTGTTCTTATTCCCTCTGGTAGCATTGACTAATTTCTATTCTTAATTTACACAGTTAGCCCTAATGCACAAAGTTAACCATTTTATTTTTTTGAAATGCATTTTCAACTTCTGTGAAAATTAAAATAGTATCTAACCTCCTCTTATGTGGTATCTCTCTTGCCCTTAACTACTTCTTTTTAGATATAACTTCTACCTAAAATTCCTTTTCCAGATTCCAAAAACCTGAACACTCCTGGGAGTCAAAAGTTGACTTTTCACGTCATCTTTCCTTTGGCATATAACACAAAATTCAAACAGAGGAAGAGAAAAACATTTTACTGGAGACATAAAGTGTTTAGTTCTTAGAACTTCACACTCACTAGAAACTCCAGATTGAGTAGCAGTAGTCACCACTTGGTGAATTTGATGCTACTGGTAGGTTGTCTTTACATATTTATATATTCTCAGAGAAAATGCTCACTGACTGCATAAACATTCCTAAGTCTCTTCTTTAAACATCTCATGAAACAATCAGGAAACAAACACTGTGATATAGGATGTATTCTAAGTGCTAAAATATGGATTTTAGCAGTTACATTAGAGATGAGTTTAGATGAACAGAGGTTTCATGGAGGAGACTGAATTTGATCTTTTTCTTCAAATGCATAGGATTTGTTATAGGAAAAGAGTACATTTTAAAGAAGGAGGCAAAGATGAAGAAGCATAAAAGAAATATGAAGTTGAGAGAGGGAGGATATGTGAACAATACTCCTCAGAGACACATAGACACCCAGCCTCACCACGACGGGATACAGTAGGGGAGACATGCTGTCAATATTGTAAAAGACATTTTAGTAGAAAACTAAACTAACTATGTATCTTCATTAGTGTAGTATTGTTTATGATTCTTTAAATTTTGTATTAATGTTTATTATGTAATAATCCTATCACAACTTCTTTTTTATACATTTTTGTTTTTAATATTTATCTACATTAATAAATTTATGTAAAATTCATTTTTGTGATGGATAACTCTTTCATACCTTATTTGTCCCGTTAGAGGCATTGGTTTTATTTACAGTTGTTTTGCTGTAATAGGGCTACAATAAACATCATGTCATGTATGCCAAGTTTTGTACCTATAAACACTTTGGAATCTGGATTAGAAGATATGAGCTTTACTAGATGTTTACCAAATTGCTCTTAGAAACTGTTTTAACACTTTGTAGTCTAACCAGCAATGTATATGTGTTTGTGTCTGTCCATACTTTCTCCATACTTATGATCATTACTCTTTAAAAATTATTTATTTATTTATTATTATTATTAGTTTTTGCATTATGCAGGCCTCTCACTGCTGTGGCCTCTCCCGTTGCGGAGCACAGGCTCCGGACGCGCAGG
>NW_006791079.1:0-314 GCF_000442215.2 Lipotes vexillifer | reverse complement strand
TTGATTTTAATTTAATTTTTTTTCTTAATGCCCCCCCCCCCCGATCACTCTTATTTGGAAATAAGGAACCTCTCTCTTTCCCCAGGTTCTGTCATTCTGATGTGGAGAATCAATCTCTCTTTTCAATACAAAATTTCTCTGCCTGCTTTGTCATTTATTTATTTATTTTTGGGGGCGGCGTTCGCGGGCCTCTAACTGTTGTGGCCTCTCCTGTTGTGGAGCACAGTCTCCGGACGCGCAGGCTCAGCGGTCATGGCTCACGGGCCCAGCCGCTCTGCGGCATGTGGGATTTTCCCAGACCGGGGCACGAACCC
>NW_006791078.1:0-240 GCF_000442215.2 Lipotes vexillifer | reverse complement strand
TTAGGGAATGGGGACGGTTTTGGGTACAGGTTAGGGTATGACAACAGTTTACGGTTAGCATACATGTTAGGGCATGGGTTAGTGTTAGCATATGGTTTAGGATTAGAGCACGGGTTAGGGTAAGGCTTCGGGTAAGCGTTAGGATTAGGGTTAGTGTTAGGATCAGAGATAGGGTTTAGGTTAGGATTAGGGTTAGGGAACGGGGATGGTTTAGGCTACAGGTTAGGGTACAACAATTGT
>NW_006791076.1:0-884 GCF_000442215.2 Lipotes vexillifer | reverse complement strand
AACACCAGAGGGTTCACATCACAAAAAGTTGAGGAACCCAGCAGGATCAATATCTAACCAGAGAGCCTACAATACCAAGGAAAGGGGAACGAGGCAGGAGTGACCTCACACCAGAAAGCCCACATCAAAAAAAGATGAGGAACACAGCACATGTGACCTCAAACAAGAGGGCCCACATCGCCAAGTAAATGAGACACCAAGAAGAATCCACCTCAATCCAGAGGGCCCACATCAAAAAAAGTTGAGGAACCCAACAGTTGTGACCTTACACCAGAGGTCCCACATCAGCAAGGGGATGGGAACTGGCAGGAAGTGACCTCACACCACAGGAACCACATCATAAAATATTGAGGAACACAGCAGTTGTGACATCACAGAAGTGGGCCCACATTTCCAATGGAATGAGGCACCCATCAGTATACCCGACCCACCATAGGACCCAATCACCAAACTGATGAAACCATGCAGGAGGGGGCTCATACCAGATGGCGCACATCCCCAAATGAATGAGGATCCCAGCAGGATCCACTTCACACCAGAGGGCCCACAACACCAAGGGAATGGGTACCAGGCAGGTGTGACTTCACAACAGAAGGACCACATCACCACGGGGATGAGGCACCCAGAAGATTCCATGCACACCAGGCAACCTAAATATGCAAGCAGATGGGAAGCAAGAAGGAATGACCTCAAACTCGTGGGTGAACATCATCAAGGGTATGGGAAACAGGTAAGAGTGAACTCACACCACAGGGCCCACATCATGAAAAGGTGAGGAACCCAGCAGTTGTGACCTCACACCAGTGGCCCCACATCACCAATGGGATGAGTCACCCAGCCTGACCACTTCACACTTGATGGCCCACATCACCAAGAGGATGGGA
>NW_006791075.1:0-3768 GCF_000442215.2 Lipotes vexillifer | reverse complement strand
AAAAAAAAAAAAAAAAAAAAAAAAAAAAAAAGAGATTGCCCCTGGTGGTTGGGAAGATGACTACAAACAGCGTGAGGACACTTTGTGAAATGATCAAAATATTCTGTATATTGCACTGAGTGGTTACTTTATTTGGCTGTTACCATCCATTCATCTACCTTTGATATCTGTGCATTTTAACTAACTATACCTCAATAAAAGGGCAGATACACAAGCAACATATTCAATCAAGAATTTAAAGTAAAACAATAATTTACAGATTACTGGATTAGAAACTTTGTAATATGAGTATCTACATGGAATGCAAACAAGTAAGATACTCCCTGGTGGTAATACTATCTTAAAAATGAACAAAATGGTCAGATAGGCTCTTGAAAAGAAATTGCTTTCCTAGTAATATATTTAAATTCGCTAACATTCAACAAGGAAATAAAAATTGCAAACGGAAAGAACGTATTAAATACATACTGTCTTATGAACTGTACTGCATCTTCGTATTTCATTCCACCTTCAATTAATGCTAGGGCGACAAGCACTGGAGCTCTGGTAAGGTAAGAATTATAGTAAATTATTTTTCAAAGTCAAATCCTGGAAAATTCAATACTCTGAACATTCCCCAATCCGAAAGCACTATTATTTACTGCACTTCCTATGTTAATACCTATGCAAAATGTTGGACTTTATGTTAAAAATTAAATTAATAAAGTACCATTATTTTCATATCAAACCCAGATTTTTAATCTATAACCAAAAAGACAACTATGTCCTTAACTAATACAAATAAGCCTAGAAATTAAGACCTGTATCACTAGAGAGCAGTCCTGAAAAAATTTGAGAGGGTAAATCGTGACAGGTGTGGACAATATTTTCTAAATTCCAAGCAGTGAAAAATACTTTCCACTTAAAGATCTTCTGGAAAAAACTGCTTTCTTTGTTTTATTATCAATGAGACTGTGACATAAGTTTCACGCCAGCCTCCCCAGGGCCATGGTCTGAGCAGTGGGGGACGAGGGTGGTGGTAGCAATTTACAACTATGGACACGTATATTTTGGCACTGCTGTGTAATGACTTCCTATTGAATCAGGATTCTCCAGGATCAAGAACCCTGCCACAAACTCACCATATGCAGTGCAAAAACACCTTAGAGACAATTCATGATCCTTTTCCCAATGAGCTTGGACAGTGATTCCCAATACTATGGATACAACCTAGAACACACAATTAAGTAATTCCGCCCACATGGGCAAGTATAAATTTCAGTGACAGCATCTGTCAGTTCCAAATGTACTGGAACACATTACTGCTACATTCACCTACTTTTAAATTTAACTCAGTAAGTAACCTAACAAAGCAAATTGATTCACAAACCGACAACCGCGTCTTTATGGGAGTAAAAATCAAGCTTTAACTAGAATGAAGACCAGTATCATTAAATGGGTTTAAGAAATTCTCTTACCTCCCAAGGCCTGCAACACAATGAACAGCAATACAACAACCAGGGTCTTCACGAAACTTAATTTTCACAAGACTTAACCAATCATCAACAATCTGGTTAGATGGTGGTGCGCCATCATCAAAAGGCCAATCCTAAGTCAAAAGAATACACGTTTTAGACTTTTAATGTAATTGGTATAATAATTCTAAAATTATTAAAATTATATTAAATTGGTATAATATTTATACCAAAAAATATTAAATTGGTATAATTCTAAAATTATTATTAATGTAATTGGTATAATAAATCTAAAATTCTAACACCCAAATGAAAATGCCAGAAGCATTTTCTTTTAACGTTTAAACAAGTGTTTTATGAAACCCCACTGTCAATGAAATGCAAACACATGCTGAGTCTTTATAAAGATCTTTTATTGCTTCAAGCCTCTGCTCAGCTTTCACCTTTATTTGGACCTTAAGACAGTGTATACTTTTGCAACAACTTAAACAATTAAGCTTTCTGAAGCCAGTGGTTTATCTGGATGAATAAACTTTGGCAGCACAGCACTGTGAACACATGGGAACCATTAAACACTTACGAGAACATGGATGCCTTCTTTCTCCACAAGACTAGTGTCATAAGTTGCTTCACATACTCTTACTATTGTGGTAACTCCGTACTTCTTAAGTTCCTGGATAAAACATATATAAAAAAGCACATGAAGTCTTCATAACCACGTCACTTTTGCTCACCATTTGCCATTTTGATCACCTCTCTAACAGGTTAACAGAAAATCATGTATGTTTAACATGGTCTTGTTAAGTCTTATTGTCACAAGCCTTGTTTTAAGTGACAATACTAAAACAGCAGTAAAAGGAAAGGGAATTGTTAAACATCATATATTTTTAATAAATTTGATGTTTAAAAAAAATCCCATGGCCCTTCACATACTGAAGTCGTTTATAGTCACGGTAACCTTGACTAGACGAAGCACTAACAAAAGAGGATGAGAGCAACTCAGGAACAAAGGACCAAAGGAATCACTCATGACTATAAACAATCTGACTTGACTTATGTTAACTCTTTAAACTTTTGCTCATTTGCAGTGCACAGTGTATAGTTTAGAGCCTTAAAAGTATGTTCAGAGAGTAAAATCTCAAAAGTGCGGTGTAAAAACCCCGCACCATTTAAGACTAGAGGCTTTAAGACTCATAATGCATTATTACTAATTATAATTCTTCTGACATTTAAAAAATATACAGATGACAATCAAAGATAAAAGTATTTCTATGATCTGGAAGACCTATTTGTTGTTTCTGATTATCTATAGATATTTATAAAATAAAATGTGTATGCATCCAAATAAATTATTCAGCATTACAATCCTTCCAGAAATAGAATTAGTACATCAGTAGCTGATAATTGCATTCTAAGCATCAAAAGGGGGCCAAGACATAAACTAAATCCTGGTTTATAGTATCAGTCATTATGCTAATAAGCAAATATGTGAAAAACCCACAAGTGGAGCTTCCCACCAACCAATTTCTAGTAAGATAAGAGCCATACTGTTATACTGTCCACATATACATTTAAATTAAGCAAACTGTGAGGCATGAAGAACTAGATATTAACTTATAAATCTAACTCAAGTACATGTTCTCCTCAAAATGTATAAAATAATTCACCTCTAACGTAAAGACACTGGTACTTCTGAGAGTTGGAACTGTAGTCATAACACCTCACAATTTCAAAAATATTTTATTTTGTTACATAAAAGGCTCCACTATTAAACTACAATCAGTTTAAGACATTAAAAAGTATCAAAACTTACCTCTATAAATTTGTTTAAGGTCGCATTAGTTGGATTGTGTGTAATAAGAAATCTCATGTTCTTGTAAGTGATTTCCACAGGAGCTGGGCGGTTTATTCGAGCCATGTTAATTTAGTTAAAAAACACTCAATAGGGTTATGAAAGAATTTAAAAGACTGAATACAGAAATGATGCAAAGAAACTGAGTCTACTTCAATATACTCCACTTGAAATTCTCAGTGCTTTTGAGAATGAAGTTGGGAGTAATGGGAAATGAAATGAACCTCCTGACAAAAAGCAGCAATTCTTCAATCCAGTAATACTGAGGCAAGAGAAAGGAAGTGCACTGAGGTTTACCCCATCCAGGTCAGAACTCTTGTAAAAAATGCTCTGTGGATTTCAATTCAACACTTCTGTGTCCAGGTTCACCACTCTTATGGGGGCTTCTTGGTGGAGTAGTAATGAATTTCTACAGTTCACTTGTCTGCATAGAGGTCGTGCTGTGCCTGGCAGTAATCTCCA
>NW_006791074.1:0-3836 GCF_000442215.2 Lipotes vexillifer | reverse complement strand
TGTTGTGGCCTACTCCCGCTGCGGAGCACAGGCTCCGGACGCGCAGGCCCAGCGGCCATGGCTTACGGGCCCAGCTGCTCGGCGGCATGTGGGATCCTCCCAGACCGGGGCATGAACCCGTGTCCCCTGCAACGGCAGGCGGACTCCCAACCACTGTGCCACCAGGGAAGCCCCTAACTTATCTTTTAAATCATCTAAGTCTTCAGAGATAACACAGCATTCTTTCCGTGGGTCCTCCTTCTTTCTATACACTCTACTGTCTGCTTCTTATCTCACATTCTAATTCCCTAGGGGAGAGAATGTTATTGTTTTAGACTCTCACCATTCAATAAAATGTGTCTCTTGGAAAATCTTTTGTGCCAGGTCCTATTAAGTGTTGATCTATATAAATGATTGCCTTTGAGTATGTGATGTGGCCAAATTAGTGAGATCACAGGGCATACAACATGATGATCTATTTATAAAGAACTTCCCAGAAAGAAGTTCTGAGTAAGGCAGGAAATAAGGGGCTACTCTATAGGGGTCGATTTAAACTGAAGCTCATTGCCTGGCTTACAAATTCATAGTAGCAACCCCCTTACAGGGATTTACCCCCACCCTCCATAATGTTTGACCCAGCTGGGATTATCAAATTTCACTCTGCACTTAACATTTAGGAAGATAGTTTAAAATGAGGATTTTTAGGGTAACTATAAACATTTTGTATCCATTAGGCTGCAGATAACAACACAACTCTAGTTAGTTTCAGAAGAAAAGGATTTAAAGGAGGCGGCCAGATGCTTACAAAACTTGGGGGGTGTTTGCCCACCTGGCTCCTGATTTGACTTCCAGGAGTAACTCTCAATACAACACCATGGCACTGGCTTATCAAAAGGGCTGCTTCCCCGGCTGTAATCAGTTCATTAGGGAATAAAGCACTCTCTGCCACAACACATATCAGTAAATGGACAGCACATACTTTCCCTGTTGGCACCAAAAAGCTATGGAAAAGGCAAAGGCATCTATCCTACAGCCGTCACAGGAAAATCTGACCATATCCATAACCTTAAATGCAGCAGAAATAGGGGAGGCAGCAGAAGCAGAGTCTCTGCTTCATGATATTCACTTTCATCTTGCAAACTATTACAGATGCATCTACTTGCAGAAGATAATCCTACATGGAATCAAGAGGAAGGCAGTCTTGAGAAAGTTTCCCTATCTTCTAATCTACAATGAGTAAGCTAACCTGAACCATCTGCCAAAACCCTCAGTAAATCTGATACTGGTGTCCATGAACAACAAATTGAGAAAGCAAATTATCAGATGGTAACTCATTGGGTAGAAGTTAGTGTATTCTAATAAAGAAAACAAGAAAGTAAATAGAGAGAATGATACTACCAAACATTAAAGAAGAATTAATACCAATCCTTCTCAAACTCTTCCAAAAAACAGAAAAGGAGTGACTTCTTCTAGACTTATTTTATGAGACCAGCATTATCCTGATACCAAAATGAGCCAAAAATGGCATAAGAAAAGAAAATTGCAGGCCAATATCCCTGATGAACATAACTGAAAAAATCCTCAGCAAGTTACTAGCAAACCAAGTTCAACAATACATTCAAAGGATCATATGCCATGATTAAGTGGGATTTATTCCAGGGATACAAGGATGGTTCACCATCTGCAATTAGTCAGTGTGAAACACCACATTAAAAAATTGAAGAGTGAAAATCAAATGACCATCTCAATAGATGAAAAAGTAGCATTTGACAAAATTCGACATTCATTTATGATAAAAACTTTCAACAAAGTGGGCATACAGGAAATGTACTGCAACATAATAAGGTCATATATGACAAGCCCACAGTTAACATCAGGTTGAGTTTCTATATACTAATAATGAACTATCAGAAAGAGAAATTTTTAAAAATAATCCCATCAAAAAGAATTAAATACCTAGGAATAAATTTAAACAAAAGGTGCAAACTTATATATTGAAAAGTATAAGATATTACTGAAAGAAATTGCAGAGTACACCAATAAATGGAAAAATATTCTGTATCCATGGATTGAAATAATCAATATTGTTAAAATATCCATACTACCCAAAGCAATGTACAGATTTAATATGCTCCCTGTCAAAATTCCAATGGTATTTTTCAAAGAAATAAAACAAATAGTACTAAAATTTGTATGGAATCACAAAAACACTGATTAGCCAAAGAAATCTTGAGAAAGAGCAACAAAGCTGAAGGCATCATGCTCTCTGATTTCAAACCATATTACAAAGCTATAGTAATTAAAACAGTATGGTGTTGGCACAAAACCAGACACATAGATCAATGGAACAGAATAGGCAGCCCAGAGATAATAAACCTATTCATATATGGTCAATTAATTTATGACAAAAGAGGCAAGAATATGCAATGGGGAAAGGACAGTCTCTTTAATAAATGGTGTTGGGAAAACTGGAGAGCCAGAGGCAAAACAATAAAATTGAACCACTATATTACACCAAACACACACAAAAAAACCCCAAATAGATTAAATACAATTTAAGGCCTGCAACATGAAACTTATAGAAGAAAACATAGATGGTATGTTCCTTGACAAAGGTCTTGGCAATGATTTTTTGAATCTGACACCAAAAGCAAAAGCAACAAAAGCAAAAATAAATAAGTGGAACTATAGTGTACTAAAAAGATTCTGCACAGCAAATAAAGCCATCAACAAAATGAAAAGACAAGCTACTGAATGGAAGAAAGTATTTGCAAATCATTTATCTCATAATGGGCTAATATCCAAAATATGTGAAGAACACATACATTTCAATAGCAAAAAACAAACTGGTACCAAGTCCAAGCTCATACTTCTTGACAAGCCAATAAATCAAGAGACAAGTTGTTGGGGCAAGTAATAGTGACTTTATTTGAAAAGACAGCAGACTGAGAAGATGGTGGACTAGTGTTCCAAAGAACCATCTTACCCGAGTTAGAATTCAGGCTTCTTTTATACCAAAAGTGTGGGGATGTGGTTGGTTATTGCAAATTTCTTGGTGCTAAAATACTTTGTTTTTGCACCTCTCCATGTAGGTCATGTCAGGCTGTTCCTGTAAACAAGACAAATGTTATTCTCTGTCCTGCAACTTTTTATCTCTATATAAATGGAAAAGTGTTGTACCTTTAAAGGTCAGAACATTGAGAATGGGCTATCCTGTATATTTCAGGCTATAAGCAACATTTTTAACTTGCAGCAAAAGTGGTAGAATACAAAGGTCAAAGTAAAAGAAACAGATCCAATATGGAGTCATATTTGTTCTTCCCCATTACAAAATAATCCAATTAAAAAATGGGCAGAAATCTGAATAGACATTTTTCCAAAGAAGTCATATAAATGACCAACAGGTACATGAAAATATATTCAACATTGTTAATCACCAGGGAAATACAAATCAAAACCACAATGAGATATCACCTTATACATGTTAGAAAGGCTTTTATCAAAAAGATAAGAAATAAAAAGTGTCGACAAGGATATAGAGAAAAGAGAACCCTTGTGCTCTATTGGTGGGAATGAAAATTGGTACATCCAGCATGGAAAACAGTGTGGAGGTTCCTTAAAAAAATAAAAATTGAATTACTATATGATCGAAAAATTTTGCTTCTGGAGTATTTGTTCAAAGAAAACACTAATTTGAAAATATATATGCTCTATATTCATTGCAGCATTATTCATAACAGTCAAGATATGGAGGGCTCCCCTGGTGGTGCAGTGGTTGAGAGTCCGCCTACCGGTGCAGGGGACATGGGTTCGTGCCCCAGTCCAGGAAGATCCCACATGCCATGGAGCGGCTGGGC
>NW_006791073.1:0-241 GCF_000442215.2 Lipotes vexillifer | reverse complement strand
AATCAGGCTCCCTGACTTCAGACTATACTACAAAGCTACAGTAATCAAGACAGTATGATACTGCCACAAAAACAGAAAGATAGATCAATGAAACAGGATAGAAATCCCAGAGATAAACCCAGGTACATATGGTCACCTTTCCTTGATAAATGAGGCAGGAATGTACTGTGGAGAAAGGCCAGCCTCTTCAGTAAGTGGTGCTGGGAAAACTGGACAGGTACATGTAAAAGTATGAGATTAG
>NW_006791072.1:0-209 GCF_000442215.2 Lipotes vexillifer | reverse complement strand
AATGTCACCATGGGAACTGCCAACGTGCACACCCTCACCATGAGCACCCTCACCAAAAACACTATCACCATGGACTCTATAACCATGTACACTTTCACCATGGGCACTATCAAAAATTTGCACTGCCACCATGTGAACCACCGCTGTGGTGAATGTCAACATGGGCACTATCCCATTGAGGACTCTTACCATGGGCACTGCCACCATGT
>NW_006791071.1:0-922 GCF_000442215.2 Lipotes vexillifer | reverse complement strand
TCTGGTGTATCTGTGGGTAGGAAGGTGATCTCCGCGTCTTACTCTTCCGCCATCTTCCTGGAACCCCCCCATGGCAGTCTCTTGATGAATTAAATCTTGAAGAGTAAATAATGCTTGCCATGTATAAAGGGGGGAAGTGCCTTTCAGTTAGTAGGTTGTATTGTAAGTTTATATCTATTTATGAATTGCATCAAATACATTATTTTCTTCAAGTTTTATTGAGGTATAATTAACAAATATCCCTGTATAAATTTAAGGTGTACAGCATAATGATTTGACTTATATACATCGTGAAATGATTACCACAGTAAGTTAAGCAAACATCTGTCATCTCATGAAAAAGAAAAAGGAAAAAAAAAACCTTTTTCCTTGTGAAGAGAACTCAGAATTTACACTCTTAATATCTTTCATATATAACATACAGCTGTGATTATATTAATTATGTTGTTTTTTACATCCCTAGTTCTTATTTATGTTATAATTGGAGGTTTGTACCTTTTGACCACCATCATGAAATTTACCTTCCCCCCATACCTTGTCTCTGTAATCACAAATCCGATCTCTGTTCGTTTGATTATTTGTTTTTGTAAGTATAATTTACCTTCACCACTATGTTAGTTCCTGTTACACAGCATAGTGATTTGATATTTCTATACATTACAGAATGATTACCACAATAAGTCTAGACATCATCTGTCACCATTCAAAGATACTACATTATTATTGACTGTATTACCCACACTGTACATTTCATACCTGTGACTCATTTCTTAATACTTGGAAGTTTAACACTTAATCTCCCTCACCTATTTCTCTTATCCCCCTAACCCCCATTATCTCTGAAAACAACCTGTTTCTTCTCTGTATCTATGCCTGTGTTTCTGTTTTGTTATGTTTGTTCATTCGTTTTTATTTTTAGATT
>NW_006791070.1:0-8395 GCF_000442215.2 Lipotes vexillifer | reverse complement strand
AACCGCAATGTTTTGGGCCGTCGGAAGGTGGGTGACGTCCGGATCTTCTTTTTTTTGTGGCTGTGTATGCCATTCAACACTGCTTTCTTGGCATTCAAAGCCTTCGCTTTGGCTTCGGCTTTGGGAGGGGCAGGGACTTCCTTTTAAGCTTTTGGCACCATCTTTGTAAAAAGGCCACATTCATTTTTATAAAGCTCCTTAAAGATGTTAACCCTTTGCCTGACAAGAATTTAACATTTTTACAGAGACATTTCTAGTAATTTTTACTTTATAATGTCTACTTACCCATTAACAGATTTTGGAGGTGTTCATCCGTATTTCCTTTTTGTATTTTTTTTGTTACTTTCATTTATCTATATTTTCTCCAATGATTTGAAATGCTACCCTTCCTCATATTCTTAATTCTTACATTATTGGGACCTGTTTTCAGGCTCTCTTACTCTCACTTTCTCTCTCTCTCTTTCTCCTTTTGGTTTATCTGCCTGCCTTTGCCTGTACTTGTAGCATACTTTTAAAATTATAATGTCTTTATATATGTTTTAATACTTTCAGAGTTAGTTACTCGTTATTACTCCATTTTCTTAGTTATTTACACTCCTTTATAAAATATATAGTTTTAAAATTATAAGTCAATGTCAAGAATGTACAAAGGTCAAAAATTTAGATTAGTTCAAATTGCAGTGGAACCAAAATTATAATACTCTATAGATAAGTAAAAACATGGATTCGAAGGTCTTTTACATTTTCAAAGGCTTAAACTGTTCACTATTTTGCATATTCAAAAGGATACCAGAATCTCATGTATGTTATGAGCATGCATGTGCATTATGAAAATGAAAGCAGAAAATTTATACTGGACACTGAAATTTGTCTATTACTAGAATATATTAACATGCCAAGGATGATTTCTTACTGAGTTTTAGGTGGGCTTTAATGGTAATTTATGATGCAGTTACTAGAGCAGAAAAAATAAATGAATCGTTATATTCAGTATATGCCACAAAATATTGTCAGCTATAATGCAACCTTTTAAATAAATGGGGCTAAATTAAAGTTAGCAGCCAAACCTTTGGTGACTTAAATCTTTTATTGGTCAAACTTTCCAAAAATGCATTTCTCCTTAGTATCTGTCACCAGAAGGAAAGCTCTTTGTTAAACACATAGCACTGAGCTCTTTAGAAATTTTTTAAAAAAAATCCTCATAATAGCAAACATATTTTCCCTCTAATATTCACCATATTAAAATCAAAAGAATTCCTACTAGAGCTGTTTATTTTAGTATTTTTCAATATTTAAAATAATCATACTATTTAAATAAATGACTAAAAATCTTCCAAGACTGAAGTTTTAAGGTAAATATTATGGCTACCACAGAAGTACAAGTTTTTTTTTTTGAATTTCAAAATAAATGCTAGAGGTAATTTTCCTTGCACTATATTCTAGCTTGATGAATATCAATGATTACTGATGATACTTTAAGTGTAATAAATTGATAATTTTGTATAGATCATAATATTTTTGTTCAGTGTGAGAAAATTACAATCACAATTATCTATAACATAGGAAGAGAAAACAAGAAAGAACAGTGACAGGAAGAGGAAGAAAAAAGAAAATAATGAAAAAAAAGGAATGAATATTTGTTTCAAAAGAAAAGAAAATAAGTGAAAATAAATCTATAACAAAAATACTATGCCATATTACATACATTCACTCAGGTTCCTAGTGTTGACTGATATCACATTTCTCCCTGCACAAAAAATACACATCTTTTATTCTATATGAGTTATATGAGTTAGAAAAAGATGCTGAGAGTTTCAGTTTCTGGTTTTCATTCTGGCACTGTTCATTTACTATTTGTTTACTATCAGTTGGATTGGTTTGAAGGAGCTAGATTAATGGCCCTATAAACATAGCCCTATGCCATTATGTAGTTATATTAGTTAAGTTTAGTTTTGTTTTCTTGAAATAGGCTGTTGGATGGAAGACTTAAATATATGTTACGTATAACAAAACTGTGACCCAATGTGGGAATCTCACTATTTTCTAGCCTAAGAGTTCATTAGACAAAAGGGAATGTATATTTTCTTTTTCTTGATGTTTACTTTCAGATGTAACCAGACAGTCTACAGCAAGCAAAGTGACCCTTCCTTAGCCCTCCGGGAGACAATTCACCATATGTCTGCATTGATGTATTTTGTCTTTTACTAGGTCCTTTTTCCTTACCTCAGCCTTTCCTTTATTCTCTTACTCTATTTCAGTCTTTTAAATCCTCAAACCTGTTTTAGTTGTTTTTTTTTTTTTTTAATTTTGAGAAAGTAATATTTACTTATTAAATTATAGCCTTCCCAGTTCTGAATAAATTTTATTGTCAGAACCATTCAGCCCACATCATATTAAACACACTAAAATGTTCAGTCCACATTAAATATAATTTATATATAACTATAAAGTTTAGTTATTATATAAGCATTGAATCAATCCTACATTAAGTTTAATTTCACAGATTTATTTTTGCCTTTGGAGCTAACACTTCTTTTCAAATATTGAACATTTTTTTCAGGCATTGGAAAAGCGCACAGAACTTAAGCACTGTGTCTAATAAATAAAATGGGCTGGACTTTCATAACTGATGGCCCCCACCTCTTTTAAATTGTAATATCGCTCCTGCGATAGCTATCCTTTCAGTCTATTTTGCCCTATTCTTATCACCTCCTATTCACCCTATTAGTAATGGAGGGATCCTCTGCTCTAAATAGTCTGAAATGGCTGAATGCCTGATACCTCACACTAGGCAGTTGAGATTGGCACCAGTTTATTCGCCACATATGCTCACATCCCAGGAGAGGAGGATGCTGCAGACCACACAGGGCCACGTGGAGACTGTACTCAGGAGCAGCGTGAACCAGTAGGCACTGTGGGGGGCAAGCTGTGTAGTGGCTAGAGGGTGAGGTGACCTTTGATTTCCTCAGGAGCATATGATTGGCTTGTTTGAATAATTTTGTGGCTGGCAGGCAGGTGAGACCCATTAGATTGAGGACCAGGTGAGGTGCAGCTGGTATGGCTTATAGGGGAACCAGCGGGGAGTGGTAGGGAAACTTTCCTGCTGGGTGGTGGGCATATATATGGTGAGAGCAGGGGAACTCATGGCTAGGCCTTTGAGAACCTGTGAGGGTCACAGATGTCAAGGCAACACATGGAATGTCAGACCTTAAAAGCACATCCACCTTCCAGACTTTACCTTCCCTCTCTCCGCCCAGTCCTTAGTGCCCAGGCAACTCTGGCTATAGATGCGGCCCACATTTAGATGGTCTGTTCTGGAGTGACTGTTCACTATAACATGACATTGTTTTATTTCTCACATGATAAAAATAAAAATGTGCTGTCCAAAAGAGAAAACTGTAGTTAAGCAAGGATTATCAAAATAATGAAATCTGTTGTTCTGTGTTTTTAATTGGTATGGGTTGCAAATGCTAGGATCCCCCCACCCCAATCCACCCCCCGCCCAGTGTCATCTCTGAGCTTTCTTTTCCCTGGTTTGTGTCTTTATGTACATATCTCAATAATTTTATATTTCAGATAGAAGGCTATGGAAAGTTACCTAATTTTTAGCTTACTGCCGTTTTAAAATAAACATAGCCTTTGGCTATTACTGATATTTCAAACACTATATTAATTTTTTAAATTAGTAATACATTTATTTTCCACAATAAAAATATTTTATGCTTATTTTGGGAAAAAAAGGAAAAATAATTGTTAGAAACAATTCACGGGTACATGTTACGATTAATTTTGGTATTATTTCTAATACTTCAAAGTGCTACTTTTTTCCTAACAAAGACTGAGGTTTTAGAGAAAGTGAGCTGGATGGCAGCAAGAGGGGTCCAACCTGCTTTTCAGTGTTTACCATGAGCAATGAAATCCAACCTCTTCTCAGAATAGATCATAAACTTAGAGTATCAGCTCTTGATGCAACTGAGGAGATGATATTAAAAATATTCAATTTCCTGTATACCATGGGCAGTAACAGTGAGCATTGTCCGAACAGAATGAATGATACCTCTTCGGACTCAAAACAAGTTCCTGTGGACCCTTGCAGACCTGGGCCTGACGCCCTTCATGGCTGGACTGAGAGGGGCTTGTAGGGGAAGGATGCCCATGGAGGGATCTGGGTGGCCTGGGCTGAGTGTATGCTTAGTCTTTGAGGCTCAGGGTATTGGCTCTTTACCAACTGTTGTGGAAGCATTTTAACATTTTAATAACCAACATGGGGTACCAGTGCATAGTGGTTGAATGTCTGCCAGCCCTGTGACTGGAGAATAATGATGAGAAACCTACTCTGAATCTTCAGAATTGTATAGTAAGATATTTTCTTTCTACCTGTAGTCAGCATGGACTGAACAGTGGTTTATGCTCTCAAATTTGGGCCCCTAAGTTATGTTATGTCAAGTCCTCATAACATCCATTTTTTAACCCAACATTTATGTGCTTAAAGAGGCATGTTTTGACTAGTTGGATCAGTCATTCTTCAGAAATTCAGTTTTACAAATGAAAGAAACAGTATGCTGGTCTGCTGTTTATTTTATAAATCTGTTTTCTTTACCTCAGCACTTCAAATTTGGTACTTTTAAAGCAGTATGGGAGAAATTACACTGCCATATATCAAGACTGGAAGATTATATCTTTGTTTGAAATGCTTCTCCCTTTTTATGCCATGTACCTTGAGTGATGGAATGTATTTCTCCACCCTTTTACTTTGGGGCTTGACCATGTGGTCCTCTTTGGCCAATAGAATGTGGATGGGAGTGAGAGCTTACCAGTTCTGTTCATCCTTTTCATACTTCTGTCACTGGCATGAAGAGAATATGACCCAGCTGCCCCTTTGCTTCAAGGACACTGAGAGGCACAAGGAGTAGAACTGGATCCAGCTTATAGCTTGCAGCCCAGCCTAGCAATCCCACAGATACATGAGAAAAAATAAATGATTGTAGTTTTAAATGATAGAGATTTGGGATATTTTTTAAAAGCAGTATTGTTGTGACATTACTTTCGTGATGCAAAGACCTATTAAAACACTATAGTAATTGAGAATGCATCATAGATATGTGGAATTATGAACTTTTAACACTTTAAAATGCATCAAAAATAAACATAGCCAAATGTTCCAGAAATTAAAGGATCAACTACTACAAATAATTCATTTTAATAATATGCTAGCAGAGAGATGTGTTCAAATGAATTTGTAGAACTCAGAAATGAACCCCAGAAAATATGCAGAGCATTTTGAACCCTTAAACAAGCTACCGAAGTTTCAATAAACCATAATGAAATTCTTGTAAGAATGCATGACCTCCTTGGATGCTTTTGCTATTGAATCCATCAGAATGAAATCCAGGATCTGTCACAATAATTAAACTTGCCTGAGACTGGGTGGTCTTCACGATTCATATAACCATTACAGCCAAGAATTGAGTCTTATCAAGAGGAACCAGGAAAACGTTATTATGGATTTTGCAGTATTTACATCTTGGTTATTTGTCCAATATCCGTGTTAACTGTGGTGGCAAAGTCACTAATAACAGTTCACCCTGAAAATTGCTTAGGTCATTATTGAGAGAAATGTGGGTTTGGAGAAGTTGACAATGGCAACATGATTTATTTTCCTGGATGTTACTATTTTATGAAACTGTTTCATGGTTGCTACCTTAAGAAGGAATTCAAGCTTTTGGAAAACAGTTTCCAATGCCTTCATGAACATGGGAGGCAGGGTGTAAGTCAGACAAATGGAGATACGTAAGTTATTTTAAATTCTGGTAAAATAAAATTAATCGCTTGAAGTAGAATTTCCAGTAAAAGCATATATTCTTATCAATGAACCTTGAACCTTTTAGTGATCAGAATGCATGAAGGGGAAAAGTCTGAAACACTTAAAGATGTTTTTAAAAGACTATTTCATTGCAGTTTTACGTGCATACAATATTCCTCTACTGAAACCATGTTAGTGACAATTCATGGTCTCCCACCTCCAAAATAAAACATAATTTAAACCACGGTATATTAATTGAGGTACCTGGATCCTTTTTAATTTAACAGTGATGAGTATAAAAAAGCTGGTTATTTTGACCATCTGGAGACAGGTGACTCCTCACTCCATTCTGAAAGATATTTCCTGCTTCACTAAACTACTCACTGACCCAGAAAAAACAACTCCATAACAACCCACAATTTTTTCCCAAGTTAGGAAACATGCATTTAAAAATAGTGCTAAGAAAATCATTATGGAGTAAGTCTAAACAAGCTATTTTCGAAGCACTGCAGGTCTCAGTTATGGAGGTGTGACATAACAAATCTAGCTTTGACAGAAAGCGAATGGTTAAGGTTTTACAGAATCTCAGTTTTGAAAGATTTTCTTTCTAATCCCTTATTTTTTTAAGTCTTTCCATCTAGGTAAATTATTTACTTTGTAATTGCTTTTCTTCCTCCTTTCAGTTTATTCTTCTGTTCCACGGTCTATAATTGTGTTTCAAAAGCTCTCTAGTGTTCAGTAGCACATAAAAGCTTGTTTTTGTTGTTAGGCTTTTTTTTTTTTTGGCCAACAAATAGTTTTCTCATTATTTTCTGTAAAATTTGGATGTAGGTCAAGGATAAATCTGCACATTCTGCTATAATATTCAAACTGTGGCATTTATTTTAGAGCTCAGATGACTAATAACACCTTGGACATTATGAATGACAGGATGTGAATTGTAGAATCAGCCCATTACTTGGCTTGGGGCAAAAGATTTACAAGAAAGTTGTAGCAGCTACGATTGTTTAGGGCTAAACTTGGGGCTGAAAACAAAGGCTAAAATTAGCTTTCACTGTGACAATTCAGTATGTAAACAAGTTGGAAGAGAACAGTATTCTTCTAATTGATTTTTTAAAAGTTTAAATGTAATTTAAAATTGTAATTTTGTAGTTCTTTGAAAAACACCTGTGTTCCCACTGAAAGTAAAGTGTGTGTGTGTGTGTGTGTGTGTGTGTGTGTGTGTGTGTGTATGTGTGTATGTAGATGCACAAATTAGCCCAGGGGGTTGTTGTAATGTTCTGTATTAATATCATGTGTATTACATGTCTTTCTGTAGATTGACAATATTATATAGGATACTTTAAGTAAATGTCCATTTATTTCACTGGACATTATACCAACTTGTGGTATTGTCTGTTGAGATTTAGTCAAACTTGTAAATGACTTACAAAGAGAGAGAGCAGAAAAGATTAAGGTTCAAAATGTAACTTAAAAGTAGGCATAAAAGAGTTCTGGCGTATAGCACCTGAGCACAAAAAAATTATTACCCTAGACCCAATTAATGCCATAGATCAAGTTAGGATCTGAGTATTTGGGCCTCTTATTAACTTTATAACTAAGAGAGTGGTGACGTATTCCCCAGACAGAAGAATGAGCTGCTGAAAAGTTTATGTGTGGAACAAGGGGGTGAGTGGGAGAAGAAGTGTTGAGCAGAGAGAGGTCTCTGAGGGCTTGGAAAGGGTGAGCATTGACAGTACCAAGAGTAATAACACTTTAAGGAAATATCTAGTACCATATTTCAATGTTCAAATGTTGATCCAATAGCTCAATTTAATTTTATTGATCGAGGGCGCAAGTATATGAATCCCATGGTGACCGTGAACATTATAAACAGTTAGAGAGGCATGGTCTCATTCCCTAGAACTAACCATTTACAAAATCTTTTATTCGGTATAGACGGATATCAATTCTTAATATCACTAAGTACAGAAATTATGAGAGTCTTAGCTATATTAACAACTCACTGGTAATGATAAACCTGGTAAGTTATATAAGGGTCTTTGGAATGTGAAAATAAAAGTAATGACAGAAGATTGCATGCCTATTGTATGTACTATCCCATTTCTTCAGTAGTTAGTTTACTCCTCATCAGCCTGCTTCAGAAGTGTTTTGAGTTGTTTGAACATAAGCAATACTAAATGGAAACAAAAAATTGCATTAATTATACAAGCTCTTATGTATTATGATTAAAAATAGAAAATCTAAACGTTTAAATTCATTACAGCAATGCACTTTGAATCATAGTGATACATACCCTCAGTGTCTTGAGAACATTCATACTCAAGAAATTAAATGACATGCCTATTTCACAAAATTAGTAAATAGCCACCTCAGGATTAAAATGTAGGTTTCTCTTAGTTCCAGCCAGTGTTTTTTCTTTTCTTCCAATGGCCTTAAATATTTTCCATCTCCCTATCTCCTTCCAGCTTTTTTCCCTCTACTGCAATCTCATACTAAACCATAATATAGGAAACAGTTAAAAATCAGAGCTATGGGCTTCCCTGGTGGCACAGTGGTTGAGAGTCCGCCTGCCGATGCAGGGGACATGGG
>NW_006791069.1:0-251 GCF_000442215.2 Lipotes vexillifer | reverse complement strand
GAACCCGAGCCCTAATCCTAACCCGTACGCTAACACTAACCCATGCCCTAAAACGTACGCTAATCCTAAGCCGTTCTCGTCCCCTACACTGTACCCTAAACCTTCCCCGTTACCTAACCCTAACCGTAGCCCTAACCCGAACCCTAACCCTTACCCGAAGCCTTAACCTAACCCATGCCCTAATCCTTACCCGTACGATAACACTAACCCGTGCCCTAACACGTAGGCTAACCCTAAACTGTTGTCATACT
>NW_006791068.1:0-2084 GCF_000442215.2 Lipotes vexillifer | reverse complement strand
CGGGGCACGAACCCGTGTCCCCTGGATCGGCAGGCGGACTCTCAACCACTGCGCCACCAGGGAGGCCCTCTCTGTCTGTTTTTAAATTATGCATTTGTATCATTGCATCTGTTGATACCAGAGACAAGGCTACACAAAAAAAGTACTAGGTGAGGAAAGAGGATGACGTTAAGTCCCAGTTCTGGATTTGCCACCAACCACCTGTGTGTTCTTGGGCAGATCATCCAATGTCTCTGGCTCTGCTCTTTATAAATGGGTATGACATTAGGTGACTTCTAGGCTCCCTTCTAGCTCCCAAACTATGTGCGTTGTTGTTAAGAATCATTACTTGGGTTAAAAGACATCTTAGAAGAGTTTATTTTAACAAAATATATATTGAAGTTGCTATACCTTTCCTCTGACATTAAGGGGCTTTAGATGTTCACAGGCAAAGCCTTGGAGGTCAGGACCCATGTCCTACCATCTTAAGCCCCCCATAATGCCCAGCAAGGCGCCCTGCACTTAGCAAACACTATGTCTATTGATGGTTGGATGAAAGAACAACCTTCCTTTCAAAGGCAGCTACATTTTCTACAAAGAGGAACGTTTGTGTCACACTTTGGAGAGGCGGGTCTTTGTGAAGGGCTCTTTCTCACATTAGAAGCAGCTTTCAATACAATGTGTAGTGGTTGTAACCCAGCCTGAGACATTAAATTCCTTGACAGCAGGGGCTGCGCTCTGTTCATTTCTGCAGACCCCACAGTGCCTAGTGCAGGGCTTGGCAAATGGTAGGCTCTCAATTAATCTCTATTCCAATGAATTCAGTCAACTCTGTAAAAGCCCTTTGTTTTCATCCGATCACTCTCTCTCCATTTATTCAGTCAGTCTTGCAAATGTGTAAAAAAATTTCTGAACTTCTGTTTCACTTGTCAAAATACATTGGTGGCATTTAGATTTCCAATAACAGTTAATCTTGTACAGACACCCTGTCCTTTTAAAACCACTCCTCTTTCTACTACTTCCGTGATCACAGGGAGAAGAGAAAGCAGAAAGCAAAAAGTTAAAAAAAAAAACCACCCATCACTAAACCATCCCCTGAGAGAGCCACTGCAAGTTGGATTGCCATGAACGTGAGCTAGAGCGGGAGGAGGAAGGAGGGGATTGCTGTTAGACTGGCTGTCTTATTCTTGTTAAACTATGGGGACCAAACCCTCTGCACTGATTTTTTTTAAAGATCCAAGCCCCCATGCTGCATGGAGACGTGGTCCTCTAGATGAAATCCAAGGGTATCCCCCAGGAAACAGGCATCTCTCTCAGTGCATCCAGCGCTGTTTGCTTCATGCGTCTCTATGCAATGGACTGGTGAAATGCAGTTGATAGAGAGGAACAGAGAACCAATATCTTTCAAAAAGGATACATTCTAACGCCCCTCCTTCTCCACCCCAACCTGGTTCCTTCCCGTAAACTCATCTCTGTGAAGGGCAGCACCATGCACCCAGTTTTCGGTCTCCGAAGCCAGAAGCCTTCCTCCACCCCACGTACACCCAGTCCTCAGATCCAGGAGGCTCTATCTGGGAAGTTTTCTCAAACCGCACCCTTCTTTCCCAAGGCTTTTACAGTCTAGCTCCAGCCTACCGTTCCAGCCTTGCCTACCACTGTGCCCATGAGCTATGGTTTGCAGCTGTGCTTTTTCATGAATTCTGCCTTTGTGCACAATCTCTCTTTCTGTAAGTCCCCCTCTTCCTCCACTCCTTGTCTTGAGGAACTCATCCTGTTGTCTTCAGACTCACCTGTAGTGTGAAGCTTTTGTAGCCCATTTGGACTGCAGACTTTCACAGCACTGACCACGGTGCAATGCAATTATTTGTAAAGGGCTCTCTGTTTCCCTGACTTAAATGGGAGCTCCTAGGGGTGGGGTGTATGATTCCATATCTCTGTCCCCACAGACTCTACAGGTACCTTGAACATAGAAGGTAATAATTCAATCAATGCTTGGTGAATAAATGATTTGGGGATGAGATGGGAGCAGGGTAACAATGAACCAAAATTAGAGAAACTGTGGCTGAGTGAGAGGACGTGTTTCTTCTTCAGTGAACTGTGTGTAT
>NW_006791067.1:0-250 GCF_000442215.2 Lipotes vexillifer | reverse complement strand
GACTGCCTATTTCCTCTTCATTTGTTAGGTCTGGTGGGTTTTTATCTTTCTCCTTCATCTGCTATGTGTTTTTCTGTCTTTTCATTTTGCTTTTACTGTGTTTGGGGTCTCCTTTTCGCAGGCTGCAGGTTCGTAGTTCCCCTTGTCTTTGGTGTCTGTCCCCAGTGGCTAAGGTTGGTTCAGTGGGTTGTGTAGGTTTCCTGGTGGAGAGGACTAGTGCCTGTGTTCTGGTGGATGAGGCTGGATCTTG
>NW_006791065.1:0-457 GCF_000442215.2 Lipotes vexillifer | reverse complement strand
CTCCCCTCGCTTTCTTGTGAGCTGGCCGCCATCCCGCAGTATTGCTTCAGACCCTAGTCTGGCTCAGGCAAGGCATGCTGAGGCTTTGGTTCATTCTTCTTGCTCGTTGGAAAATAGAGTGCAATGTGTCCGTCCAAACACCTACAGCTTGTCTCTAGTTGGTTGTCCCCATTCCTGTCCATCTTACGCAGAATTTGCAAAGTGTGCCGAACAGGACGTTAAAGGCACTGACTCTGCAAGTGTGAGGAGTGTCAGGAAAGCGTCTTGAATGGCCAACACTAGTTCCAGGGCACGTAAACTGAGATGCATTTTAGGAACGTTGCCCGAACACACGGTGGAACATACTCTCTGAATCCCATGAATGTTTAAGCGGAAGGAAGAATCAATTAAACCCGGGGAGTTGGGCCCCATGGAATGGATACCATGCAGTAAGACTTCAAAGGGTTTGCCTTTGCTT
>NW_006791064.1:0-2391 GCF_000442215.2 Lipotes vexillifer | reverse complement strand
AGGAGGGGAGGGGAGGGGAGGGGAAGGAGGAAGGAAGGGAGGGAGGAACGAGGGAAGGTCCATCCAGCATAGTCAAATTCCTTACTAAGGACCTATAAGACAAATTTGATACCAATATGGTCAAAATATGATTTTACACTGCAAGGCATCAGGACAGGCAGTGTTCCACAAACAAAGGCTCTGGTATAGACAGACCTGGCTTTAACTTCATGTTCATCTAGTAGTCTGACATGGGGCAAGTATTTTTTAAGACCAGGTTTCCTCATTCATAAAACATGGTATTAAAGACCCTATCTGTTTTTGCATTCCACAATATTTAAGCATAGTGCCTGACACGCCACATACACGCCAAAAAAATAGTTTGATAAATAAATGGATGGATGAACTCTGGAAGGATTAAATGAGAGTCTTCTTGCTACTGCTGCTGGTGGTGTTGGATTTTTAAGAAGGTACAGATTACCAACCTGTACACATTTCAAAGAAATTAAGTTTTTCTTGAATATTTTTTAAAAGAACCCAATATTGACATTGATTGTGATTTTTGCCTATGTCCCAGATACCTACTAGACACAAGGTGGGCTATGAAGGCAAAAGAACTCAAAAAAAAAAAAAAAGAAAAAAAAGAATGTAGAACATTGTTATTAGAGAGAAATTTAACTATAAGACATAAATTTTAGGTTAACACTTAGATATGATGTTACCTGGTGAGAAAAAAATCAGATTATTTCTAAACAACTGAGATCAGATAAGATGCTCCTACTTGCTTCCTTTACAACAGGCTCAAGATGAGAAAAGCCCCTGTTTGTAGTGCACTATTTCACTTTCATTTATTAACTCTTAATTATCTTTCTTTCAATTAGTATGAATCATTACCACTGTGTTGTGAGTATTATGCCAGTGCCTTGAACATAGTAAGCACTCAATAAATGTTACCAACTATTTTTATAACTATGGAGGAATAATTTAGTTGCTGATTTTTCAAAGAATTTGCAATTTGGCTGCCCTCTAAAAAAAGAACTAAATGACTGACATCTTTAAAAGTTTAAATTTAAACCTCACAACATTTCAGAAAAACACTTGAAGCAAAACATCCTCAATCTCTACTAAGTAATGAAGAATAAAATCTATTGCATAACCCGTTAAACAACTGACCAAATGTCACAGCTATAAAAAACCAAAAACGAATCACATAACAAAGTTGATTCAAAAGCACATGCAACACACAATATTATTTTTTACATTATTGTTAATGCAATTCTCATTTTGATATTACGTTTTAAAAGAAGGATTCTGAAAATTTATCAGTATAGAAGTTTTATTTTATGCATGTCTTTGCAGCAAAAGACACTAAAATCAGTATGAAAAGTGTTTAGAGACTGAGGAGATGTTTTCTTTCATCTTCTGAATACTACCAACAGAGATCCCAATAAAGAAAACCACAAGTTTGCTGGAGTTTAAAACATCTGGGGAATATCTTAAGATATTCATTCTTAAGAGTTCCATGTTAAAGAACAGCCTGAAGGGTAGATGATAAATCTGCTCTAAAAGTGGAAGTGTGTTTTTAATCCCATTGAATATAAACAGACTTAAAAAAAGAAAAAAGGAACTATAATTCAGAAGTAAAGTACCAAAAGACAAAAATGCTTCATAAAAGAAAACTTGAAAAACAAACACTAGGGCTCAATATATAGGACTTAATTACAAAATAATCATGAGAATATAATGATTTTAAAAGGATCAGCAACCAGAAGGTAACTGTCAATAATCCTTTGTAATTGCTAACTGAACAATATTGGGTGATGACTTCAAATTACAAATATTCTTGTCAAAGATGTAAACTCTCAAGAGATAGCAATAAGCTCTCAGAAAGCTACTGTAAGGAAAAAATGGATTAATTTATATTAAAAACCGGAAGATGTATTGTTCTTTTGACTCAAGATACGAATGTAAATGTTTGTTTCATAAAAGATTATTTACCAATATATATATTATAGAATGTATCAAGATATGTTATATGAGATCCTAAAACTCTTATTTCTCACAGAATTTAAAATAAAACTGCCCATGAAGCTTAGTAATTTGCAGGAGGTATTCATACTCTTTTTTTTTACTTAATTCATCTATTTTTGGCTGCATCTGGGTCTTCGTTGCTGCGTGCGGGCTTTCTCTAGTTGTGGCGAGTGGGGGCTACCTTTCATTGCAGTGCGCAGGCTTCTAATTGTGGTGGCTTTTCTTGTTGCAGAGCACGGGCTCTAGGTGTGTGGGCTTCAGCAGTTGCGGTTCACGGGCTCTAGAGCACAGGCTCAGTAGTTGAGGCACACGGGCTTGGTTGCTCCGTGGCATGTGGGATCTTCCCGGACCAGGGCTCAAACCCATGCCCCCTGCATTGGC
>NW_006791063.1:0-596 GCF_000442215.2 Lipotes vexillifer | reverse complement strand
AATTTGAAAAGGAAATTATCAAATAAACATTTCACTTTTGCATTGGCCATTATGTATATTTTTGTAAAATAGAATATTTAGTACTTAAAAAAATCAATCTGTTTTCTTTCGGGTTACATATTTTATTTTGTTTTCAATTTTTCTAAATAGCTATCTTTGCATATAAAGAGATAATTGCTGTAGGATAAATTTCAAGGATAAAGTGTTTTGCAAACTGTGATACAGATTAGCAGAGTTCTTCAGAAATATTATCTCCATGTTTACTTCCAGGAGCTGGGTACTCTCATCATCATTTGATATTATCATTCTATTCCTTCTTTGCCAATTTGATGAATGAAATACAGCACATTGTTGTAGCATTACTCTTAGAAAAAATGAGAGTAAACAATTTCATACATTCATTAAATATCTATTTACCCTAATACTTCAATAAATCCTCTGCTTCTTCAGTCATTTTCTAATATGGTGTAAATCTTTATTTATTAATTTATAACAGCTCTTCATATATGTATAATATCAATGTTCTTATCCACTTGTGCTATAATATTCTTCATTTTGATTTTAATATGTATATTTTCATTTTTATAAAAGAGATT
>NW_006791062.1:0-1261 GCF_000442215.2 Lipotes vexillifer | reverse complement strand
AAATATGGAATAGACAAGACCTACTCCTTGCTCCACGAAATGGACTCAACACCCCATATTCAAGACATAGGGATATACCTGACTGGTAGGAATCTTGAAACCTATGTATTTATATGTCTTCACAAGAGAATCAAGTGTGAGTAGAGTGCCAAAAAAGCAGCATTGAAATTCAGCTATATCCCATTATAAAAATTAATTTCAAAACAAAACACAAGGACAGTGAAATAGAAAGCCGTTCTTATAGAATTCATTCAGGGCTTGTGATTACCACTTCTACACCCACAGCTGTGTGAGACATAAGGCTGGACACTTGGGGCTGATAGGATCGGTGAGGTTCGGAGAGCAAATGCAGACCCTTTGAAGTCATACTGCCTGGTACCCATTCCATGGGTCCCAACTCTCCAGGTTTAAGGGATTCTTCCTTCAGATAAAACATGCATGGGGAAGCCAGAGTATGGTCCACCCGTGTATTCGGGCAGCGTTCGTAAAAGGCATCTCAGTTTACGTGCCCTGGTCCTCACGTTGGCCATTCCAGACGCTTTCCTGAAACTCTGCATGCTTGGAGAGTCAGTGCCTTTAACCTTGTTTGGCACACAGTTTGCAATTTCTGCGGAAGATGGACAGGAATGGGCAGAACCAATGAGAGACTAGCTGTAGGTTTTTGGACGGGCACATTTAACTCTAATTTCCCAGCAGCAAGAAGAATTAACCAAACCCTCAGCATGCCGCGCCTGAACCAGACTAGGGTCTGAAGCAATTCTGCGGTATTGCGGCCAGCTCACGAGAAAGCGAGTGGAGAAAAGGAGCTCAGGGGCACTGTATTTCACAAACCTGCAGAGTTATAAAAGACAGCTTTCGTCCACAAATATATTGATGTAAGGCTGAGGAGAGGACTTGAATGTGAGGCAGAATTGCAGGAAACCAATTTCAGGAGGCAGTTCGGAATTGCATTTAAACCCTATGAAAATAGGCAGAACGTGGACCAGGATGCCCTTGGCCAAAAAGGGCGTATGCGTTTTTTCCTGAATATATTCAGGAAAAAACGCATACGCCCTTTTTGGCCAACCAAGCAAGCTTGCAAGGGAAAACTGCGCTACAATGAAGTCTCACTTCCCCCCAGTCAAAAGGATCATCCGAAAAAAGTGTAAAATCCAGAAAGGCACTACAGGCCATGGAGAACAGGGAGCATTGTTATTTCGATGGGTGGGATGTAAATTGCCAACAGCCACTCTGGGGAAATGTATGGTGTTTCCTGAAGCAT
>NW_006791061.1:236643-243096 GCF_000442215.2 Lipotes vexillifer | reverse complement strand
GAAAGAGACAGTGGAGGAGCCACTTCAGATTCATAAAAACCACAGCTTAGAGCTGTGTGGGTGACAGGGTCTTGGTGCTCTGGCCGGCTGTCAGGCCTGAGCCTGTGAGGTGGGAGAGCCAAGTTCAGGACATTGGTCCACTAGAGACCTCCCGGCCCTACATAATATCAATCTGTGAGAGCTCTCCCAGAGACCTCCATATCAACGCTAACACCCAGCTCCACACAATGACCAGCAAGCTCCAGTGCTGGACACACTATGTCAAACAACTAGCAAGACAGGAACACAACCCCACCCATTAGCAGAGAGGCTGCCTAAAATCATAATAAGTCCACAGACACCCCCAAAACACACCACCAGACGTGGTCCTGCCCACCAGAAAGACAAGATGCATCCTCATCCACCAGAACACAGGCACCAGTCCCCTCCGCCATAAAGCCTGCAAAACCTACTGAACCAACCTCACCTACTGGGGGAAGACACCAAAAACAACAGGAGCTACGAACCTGCAGCCTGCAAAAGGAGACTCCAAACACAGTAAGTTAAGCAAAATAAGAAGACAGAGAAATATGCAGCAGATGAAGGAGCAAAGTAAAAACCCATAAGAACAAACAAATGAAGAGGATTTAGGCAGTCTATCTGAAAAAGAATTCAGAGTAATGAGAGTAAAGATGATCCAAAATCTTGGAAATAGAATAGACAAAATGCAAGAAACATTTAACAAGGACCTAGAAGAACTAAAGAGCAAACAAACAATGTTGAACAACACAATAAATGAAATTTAAAATCCACTAAAAGGAATCAATAGCAGAATAACTGAGGCTGAAGAACGGATAAGTGACCTGCAAATGCTAAAAATAACCACCACAGAACAAAATAAAGAAAAAAGAATAAAAAGAATTGAGAACAGTCTCAGAGACCTCTGGGACAACATTAAACACACCAACATTTGAATTATAGGGGTCCCAGAAGAAGAAGAGAAAAAGAAAGGGACTGAGAAAATATTTGAAGAGATTACAGTTGAAAACTTCCCTAATATTGGAAAGGAAATAGTCAATCAAGTCCAGGAAGTGCAGAGAGTCCCATACAGGATAAATCCAAGGAGAAACACTCCAAGAAATATATTAATCAAAGTATAAAAATTAAATACAAAGAAAAAATATTAAAAGCAGCAAGGGAAAGCAAGAAATAACACACAAGGGGATCCCCATAAGGTTAATAACTAATCTTTCTGCAGAAATTCTGCAAGCCAGAAGGGAGTAGCAGGACATATTTAAAGTGATGAAAGGGAAAAAACTGAAACCAAGATTACTCTACCCACCAAGGACCTCATTCAGATGCAATGGAGAAATTAAAACATTTACAGACAAGCAAAAGCTAAGAGAATTCAGCATCACCAAACCAGCTTTACAACAAATGCTAAAGGAACTTCTCTAGGCAGGAAACACAAGAGAAGGAAAAGACCTACAATAACAAACACAAGACAATTAAGAAAATGGTAATAGGAACACACATATCGATAAGTACCTTAAATGTAAATGGATTAAAAGCTCCAACCAAAAGACATAGACGGGCTGAATGGATACAAAAACAAGACCGGTATATATACTGTCTACAAGAGACCCACTGCAGACCTAGGGACACATACAGACTGAAAATAAGGGGATGGAAAAAGATACTCCATGCAAATGGAAACCAAAAGAAAGCTGGAGTGGCAATTCTCATATCAGACAAAATAGACTGTAAAATAAAGACTATTAGAAGAGACAAAGAAGGACACTACATAATGATCAAGGGATCGATCCAAGAAGAAGATATAACAATTGTAAATATTTATGCATCCAACATAGGAGCACCTCAATACATAAGGCAAATGCTAAAAGAAGAAATCAACAGTAACACAATTAGAGTAGGGAACTTTAACACCCCACTTTCACCAATGGACAGATCGTCCAAAATGATAATAAATAAGGAAACACAAGCTTTAAATGACACATTAAACAAGATGAACTTAATTGATATTTATAGGACATTCCATCCAAAAACAACAGAATACACTTTATTCTCAAGTGCTCATGGAACAGTCTCCAGGATAGATCATATCCTGGGTCACAAATCAAGCCTTGGTAAATTTAAGAAACTTGAAATTGTAGCAAGTATCCTTTCTGACCACAACACTATGAGACTAGATATTAATTACAGGGAAAAAACTGTAAAAAATACAAACATATGGAGGCTAAACAATACACTACTAAATAACCAAGAGATCACTGAAGAAATCAAAGAGGAAGTCAGAAAATACCTAAAAATAAATGATAATGAAAACATGATGACCCAAAACCTATGGGATGCAACAAAAGCAGTTCTAAGAGGGAGGCTTATAGCAATACAATCCTACCTCAAGAAACAAAAAGCATCTCAAATAAACAACCTAACCTCACACCTAAAGCAATTAGAGAAAGAAGAACAAAAAAACCCTCAAAGTTAGCAGAAGGAAAGAAATCATAAAGATCAGATCAGAAATAAAAGAAAAAGAAATGAAGGAAACAATAGCAAAGACCAATAAAACTAAAAGGTGGTTCTTTGAGAAGATAAACAAAATAGATAAACCATTAGCCAGACTCATCAAGAAGAAAAGGGAGAAGACTCAAATCAATAGAATTGGAAATGAAAAAGGAGAAGCAACAACTGACACTGCAGAAATACAGAGGATCATGAGAGATTACTACAAGCAACTACATGTCAATACAATGGACAACCTGGGAGAAATGGACAACTTCTTAAAAAGCACAACCTTCTGAGACTGAACCAAGAATAAATAGAAAATATAAACAGACAAATCACAAGCACTGAAATTGAAACTGTGATTAAAAATCTTCCAACAAACAAAAGCCCAGGACCAGATGGCTTCACAGGTGAATTCTATCAAACATTTAGAGAAGAGCTAACACCTAGCCTTCTCAAACACTTCCAAAATATAACAGAGGAACACTCCCAAACTCATTCTACCAGGCCACCATCACCCTCACACCAAAGCCAGACAAAGATGTCACAAAAAAAGAACACTACAGACCAATATCACTGATGAACATAGATGCAAATATCCTCAACAAAATACTCGCAAACAGAATCCAACAGCACATTAAAAGGATCATACACCATGATCAAGTGGGGTTTATCCCAGGAATGCAAGGATTCTTCAATATACGCAAATCAATCAATGTGATACACCATATTAACAAATTGAAGGATAAAAACCAGATGGTAACTTCAATAGATGCAGAAAAAGCTTTTGACAAAATTCAACATCCATTATGATAAAAACCCTCCAGAAAGTAGGCATAGAGGGGAACTTACCTCAACATAATAAAGGCCATATATGACAAACCCACAGCCAACATCTTTCTCAATGGTGAAAAGCTGAAACCGTTTCCACTAAGATCAGGAACAAGACAAGGTTGCTCACTCTCACCACTATTATTCAACATAGTTTTGGAAGTTTTTGCCACAACAGTCAGAGAAGAAAAAGAAATAAAAGGAATCCAAATCAGAAAAGAAGTAAAGCTGTCACTGTTAGCAGATGACATGATACTATACATAGAGAATACTAAAGATGCTACCAAAAAACTACTAGAGCTAATCAATGAATTTGGTAAAGTAGCAGGATACAGAATTAATGCACAGAAATCTCTTGCATTCCTATACACTAGTGATGAAAAATCTGAAAGATAATGTAAGGACACACCCCCATTTACCATTGCAACAAAAAGAATAAAACACCTAAGAATAAACCTACCTAAGGAGACAAAAGACCTGTATGCAGAAAACTATAAGACACTGATGAAACAAATTAAAGATGATACAAACAGGTAGAGAGATATACCATGTTCTTGGATTGGAAGAATCAACATTGTGTAAATGACCATACTACCCAAAGCAATCTACAGATTCAATGCAATCCCTATCAAACTACCAATGCATTTTTCACAGAACTAGAACAAAAATTTCACCATTTGCATGGAAACACAAAAAACCCCAAATAGCCAAAGCAATCTTAAGAAAGAAAAATGAAGTTGGAGGAATCAGGCTCCCAGACTTCAGACTACACTACAAAGCTACAGTAATCAGGACAGTATGGTACCGGCACAAAAACAGAAATATAGATGAATGGAACAGGATAGAAAGCCCAGAGATATACCCATGCACATATGATGACCTTATCTTTGATAAAGGAAGCAAGAATATACAATGGAAAAAAGACAGCCTCTTCAAAAAATGGTGCTGGGAAAACTGGACAGCTACGTGTAAAAGAATGAAATTAGAACACTCCCTAACACCATACACAAAAATAAACTCAAAATGGATTAAAGACCTAAATGTAAGGCCAGAAACTATCAAACTCTTAGAGGAAAACATAGGCAGAACACTCTATGACATAAATCACAGCAAGATCCTTTTTGACCCACCTCCTAGAGAAATGGAAATAAAAACAAAAATAAACAAATGGGACCTAATGAAACTTCAAAGCTTTTGCACAGCAAAGGAAACCATAAACAAGACCAAAAGACAACCCTCAGAATGGGAGAACATATTTGCAAACGAAGCAACTGACAAAGGATTAATCTCCAAAATATACAAGTAGCTCATGCAGCTCAGTATCAAAAAAACAAACCACCCAATCCAAAAATGGGCAGAAGACCTAAATAGACATTTCTCCAAAGAAGATATACAGATTGCCAACAAACACATGAAAGGACGTTCAACATCACTGATCATTAGAGAAATGCAAATCAAATTACAATGAGGTATCACCTCACACCAGTCAGAATGGCCATCATCAAAAAAATCTACAAACAATAAATGCTGGAGAGGGTGTGGAGAAAAGGGAACCCTCTTGCACTGTTGATGGGAATGTAAATTGATACAGCCACTATGGAGAACAGTATGGAGGTGCCTTCAAAAACTAAAAATAGAACTACCATATGACCCAGCAATCCCACTACTGGGCATATACCCTGAGAAAACCATAACTCAAAAAGAGTCATGTACCACAATATTCATTGCAGCTCTATTTACAATAGCCAGGACATGGAAGCAATCTAAGCGTCCATCAACACATGAATGGATAAAGAAGATGTGGCACATATATACAATGGAATATTACTCAGCCATAAAACGAAACGAAATTGAGTTGTTTGTTGTGAGGTGGATGGACCCAGAGTCTGACATGCAGAGTGAAGTAAGTCAGAAAGAGAAAAACAAATACCACATGCTAACACATATATATGGAATCTAAAGAAAAAAAAAAAACGGTTCTGAAGAACCTAGGGGCAGGACAGGAATAAAGCCGCAGACGTAGAGAATGGACTTAAGGACACGGGGAGTGGGAAGGGTAAGCTGGGACGAAGTGAGACAGTGGCATTAACATATATACACTACCAAATGTAAAACAGCTAGTGGGAAGCAATGCATAGCACAGGGAGATCAGCTCAGTGCTTTGTGACCACCTAGAGGGGTGGGATAGGGAGGGTGGGAGGGAGGCGCGAGAGGGAGGGGATATGGCGTTATAAATATATGTCTAGCTGATTAGCTTTGTTATACAGCAGAAACTAACATAATAATGTAAAGCAATTACACTCCAATAAAGATGTTAAGAAAACAACAACACATAGTTTGAGGGCAGCTGATATATGTTTAAAGTCATATTTCATTATCTCATTCATGAAGAAATTTAGAGGCTGTAACAAATATTCTGTAGTCAAGAGTATCAAATCACATTACATATTCTTGGTGAATCCATGTTAGCTCTTTGTGATCCAAAAATATCCTTATAATCCTTTTTGAAAGTGTATTAAGCATTGAAATCACATATATAACCCCAGAACAGACATTTTCCCTGTTAGAAAAGTTAAAAAAGAGAAAGAAAGAAAAAGTCTGAGGAACCTCCTCTACTTTCTATCAGTTTTTGAAGATAATTTATATAATGACTCTGCAATCATATCAGCAACTTTTTCATTATGAGAGAAATATGATGTAATCATCTCCTTACCTAGACTGTTATTTGATATTTTTCTTAACCACAGTGACTCTGGTCTTCCTAATGTGAAAATTATTCCTCTTAATAGAGAAGATGGAAGTAAAACAGGAATTAGATATCTAAAGTCTAAATTGGTTCTAATGTAAGTTTACCCATATTTTCTCAAATCACACTGAGAGCTGAAGAACGCTCAAAATTATTGTTCAAAAAAACCATTATTTTTCTAAGTCAGTCCCCTCCAGCAGAATTTCAGAAGGCCATACCCTGTCTTCCATCAGCTCCAAATTCCCCCAAACTCATTAAAGAAGGCCCTATGAGTTTTCCACGAGCTTCTTAATGTGTGGATGGACGAATTCCTTGATTTTGAGTGGGCAAGGGTGATCCTCTGTCAGGGCCATTCCTGCCTTCATGTCGTT
>NW_006791061.1:235160-236633 GCF_000442215.2 Lipotes vexillifer | reverse complement strand
TCATGTCGTTCCTTCTCCTCTGTTGCCCCTATTCATGATGCCCCAGTCCCTGTGTGCCCCCCCAAAGCCTTCTGCCCCCCTGCCACGGGCTGCGGGTTCACAGCCCAGGTCACCATGCTTTCTCCTGCTCCTGATACGGGCTACTCTAATGTCACTTGCTGCTTCCTTGCCTTGTCTCCTTGACACAAACAAGTCACTTTGCTCAAGTGGAGGAACGCCTTTCACTCACAACAAGCTGTGCGTGAGCGTGCTGTGACTTCCTCCTCTGAGGTTCTAACATAAATCTCTGCAAGTGAAGGTGATGACAATCTGAGTAGTATACACCCAGGCATACTCCAAACTCTCCCTCCCTTTTGACAGAGTTTTTTTTTTTTTTTTTTTTTTGGCAGCACTCTCCTGGATCTAAACTCTCTACTGCATTGGGCCCAGGATGATCCAAGATAATCTCCCTACCTCAAGGTCACCTGGTTACCAAACTTAATTCTATCTGCAACTTTAATTCCCTTGCCATGTAACTTACGAGGCCACTCCACCTGCTATCCAGTGGACCACATCTATCCATAGGAAATACCCTTGCCTTGCCTGCTCTGACAAACAAGAGTGCTGGCTGATACCTGTGCAGACACATTAATGCACTACCACAGGCCACTTCAGCTTTCTTGGACATGACCAGGAAGTAAGCTCTATCAACATTCAACTTCAAGGAATACATTTCTGAGTGGTCCTCTCCACAGCACCCAACTTGGAGTGCTATTATATCTCTCCTCCTTCCTCTTGGAAATAATGACCTTGTAGATGGTCTCTCCAATCTCTGACCCTTTCTTATGATCCTTGGCCATGGCTGGTGAGTCCAAGTCACAAAACCATTTCTGTAACATTTTCTGTGTAAATCCTGCATAAGGAGATCTATCTTAAGACTGTTTCAGTATTTAAAATTTATTTTATTGGCACCTTGGTAGAAATTTTATTTTTAATACCCTGTTACATGGTCTCTTCAACTGTTTAGTATTATAAATGATTCTGCAGTGGATGTTCTTGTACTTACATAATTTCATAAATATTCAAGATGTTAGATAAGTCTAAGAAGTGGAATTAATGGCTAAAGGGTTCTCATTTTGACTTTTAATGGATATTGCTAAATTGATGTTTATATTGCTTTATATTCCTACATACAGGTATATACTAATTTACACTTCTAGAAGCAGACAACTGAGGGAGACTGTTTTTCCACACTACTACCAACAGGACATGATGTATATACCTTTCATGCTTTGTCTATTGCACTGACGATAAATTTTTTTTATTGCATTTCTCTTCTGATTAGAAATGGATATGCTCTGATTGTGAGCTACTTGCAATCATAGGTGTTTCCTATGTGTTTTTATGTTTTAGAATGTAGAATGTTCTGAATCCAAGTAGCATGAAGCCAAAGTATGGGTGCAACTAATATTGAGAATCTTCCCAAGGGAAAGA
>NW_006791061.1:202526-235150 GCF_000442215.2 Lipotes vexillifer | reverse complement strand
GGGAAAGACAATGTGAGGCAACCAGATTCAGTAACCAGAGCGGTGAAGCCCCAGACTCTATTGACACTTCCTGATCCTTAGAGATTTCACTTTGACCATTTACAGCTTGAAGAGTGATAATCATGAAGCTCTTATGACTTTAGTGCCGTCTTTTTCTCTCTTAGTGGAGGATACAGAAGCAGAGGCTCCATTCAAGAAATGTAGAAGTCTCTCTTTGACTGGGGCTCAATTTGATAAAGGGAGAGTTAATATTACACAATCCTGAATTAAGAAGGAATATTCTTAAGAATGCTGACATATAAGCAATGCTTAAAAAACTCCTAATTACAAGTTTGTTATATTTAAGTGTCCAAAATGGATGAGAAATATATACCAAAATAATAGTTTAGCCTGTTTTCCATCTAAAAACATTAAGGAGTCTATAAATATCAAACTAATATTGACGACTTCATACAAAACCTTAAACTTTGTGTTCTTTCTCGAGTTGGATAAAATGACTATATAATGCTCTGTTATTTCAGATGAACATTGACATTCAGTGCCCTTTCGTGTGGGATCTTACACAATTCAAGTTCTATATTGAGCATACAATTTATGTCCAATGACATGCTCTCTTGAACTGGTGAAGGAAAAAGAAAAGACATCTTCAATTCCTTCCCCGTGAAAAATATAGGGCTAGGAAATGAGAATGCAGACTTCAGGTATTTTGATCTATTTAGAGAATCCTCACTTCTGAATAATCCAAACAAATGAAGTTTTGTGACAGTATTTAATGGTGATTAAATGTTGGATCAAGAAACAGCCCAAGGATAGAGTAATTTACCATGTTTGAATAAAACTTTTATTTTAAAGGCTCTTCCCCAACCAGCATAACCACTTTGCTCAGATGATCTTTCCCACCGTCTTATTGGATTAGCACTGCCTTCAAAATAGTACAGGTCACAGGTCGTCCTCACTTTGACTGGTAGCGCAGGGCCATAGAAATGACCATGCAAGCTGAGACTACACAAAGTGATCCTAATAATGGGTGGGAAAAATTACAATTGTTCCATGACTTTTTTTTTTAAACATCTTTATTGGGGTATAATTGCTTTACAATGGTGTGTTAGTTTCTGCTTTATAACAAAGTGAACCAGTTATACATATACATATGTTCCCGTATCTCTTCCCTCTTGCGTCTCCCTCCCTCCCACCCTCCCTATCCCACCCCTCCACGCAGTCACAAAGCACCGAGCCGCGACCCATCTCCTAGAGTAATGGAGATAAAAACAAAAATAAACAAATGGGACCTAATGAAACTTCAAAGCTTTTGCACAGCAAAGGAAACCATAAACAAGACCAAAAGACAGCCCTCAGAATGGGAGAAAATATTTGCAAATGAATCAACTGACAAAGGATTAATCTCTAAAATTTACAGGCAGCTCATGCAGCTCAATAACAAAAAAATAAACAACCCAATCCAAAAATGGGCAGAAGACCTAAATAGACATTTCTCCAAAGAAGATATACAGACTGCCAACAAACACATGAAAGAATGCTCAACATCATTAATCATTAGAGAAATGCAAATCAAAACTACAATGAGATATCATCTCACACCAGTCAGAATGGCCATCATCAAAAAATCTAGAAACAATAAATGCTGGAGAGGGTGTGGAGAAAAGGGAACACTCTTGCACTGCTGGTGGGAATGTGAATTGGTTCAGCCACTATGGAGAACAGTATGGAGGTTCCTTAAAAAACTACAAATAGAACTACCATATGACCCAGCAATCCCACTACTGGGCATATACCCTGAGGAAACCAAAATTCAAAAAGAGTCATGTACCAAAATGTTCATTGCAGCTCTATTTACAATAGCCCAGAGATGTTCCATGACTTTTAAAAATGTTTGTCAAAACTGTAAAAACCCTCTTACCATAGTTCATAAATGTATAGGGAAATGTAAAAGAGAATAAAAGTAATATTTACTTAGTACATTGTAATTTAAAATATCAGAAACCTTGACGTTGATAAGATCACCTTCACTAAGTTTTCACTAAGTTCCTCTGGCTGCCCATCCTTAGCTGCTCAAACGGGCCAGTGTAAACATTCCCCACAACCAGCTATTTCTTCTATAGCTCCATTTATGTTCATTCAATATGCTATCCCTTGTCTCTTTGTAGCATTTTCATCTTTCTGTTCATTATCTGTTCATTATCCATTTGTGTAAAATGTCACGTGGGTCTATCACTGGGTCATAAGGAAGCAGCACAACTACAGGCTTTGCTGTCTGTTATGTGAACTGAATAACAGATGTGCAGTGATCAATCTCTGACAAATTTTGAAAGAAGTGACATGATTGGTTACTGATCATGACAGGCATCTGTTATTGACATAGTGATTGTGGACTGAAGAGCAAGCAGGAAGTTTGCACTGATGTACTTGCTCAGTTAACATGCCATGGTAACTGAACTTCATGTACAACTGTGCAAAGCAAGGACTGACTTGAAACATTGTATTTATTTCTTTATTCCTAAGGTGTGCCTTCTGTTAGCAATCAAAAAGCTCCTTTTTCTAAGTGTAGTTTAAGAAAATGGGAGGAAAAAAGTGAACAAAATACTAGGATCTGATGAAAGATCATTCCTATGTACATCTCGACATTTTACTTTATTTATCAGATGACTTACATAATATTGACTATGCCAGGCATTTTCTAAAAGCTTTACAAACATCATCCCTTTTAGCCATCTGAACAAGAATGAGGTAGTTACTATTATTTTCCTTCTCTTAAAAATGAGAAAATAGGAAAAAAGAAGATAAGTGATATGTCTAAGACTACACAGCTTGTCAACGGCAGAGCAAGAGTCAAACCTAAGCAGTCTGCCTTGGAGGCTGTGTTTTCAACCACTGAACGATGCTGCCTTGTGTCATCAGCCTGTGTTGCTAATTCTGCAAAGTAACACGTTATCAGGTCATTGCTCTTCCCAGTAGAGTTAGGCCTTTCTCATTTATTGTTGTAGTTTATGACTATAAATACAAAATTCAGTACATAAAGCTGACATTATTTATAACAGAGATTACTAAGGCTCCACAGAGCTTAGGGGAGACATTGTGCCTTTTTTTTTTTTAGAGGAGCCATGAGTGCAAAGGGAATGATTTGGAAGAAAGGGGATGTAGCTGGTGACATCTCAGAAATCAACTAGATCAGAAGGTCAGAAGGTTGAAGTTCTGATCATGAATTTCTACATGACGGTAGGAAGAAACACCAGGGATCATGGAATGAATAAATTACTTAATCCATTTCTACCCAGATTACAAGGGTCTCCTTAGGGAAATATTCAAGCCAACTTTACTGAAATTTAAATGGCATAGATTTTACTTTGCTTGGCAAACAACTATCCACCTCTCCAACCACTAAGCCTGAGAGTTATAATAGTAAATTTTAATGAACCTGACAAACATTGAGAAGAAAAATAACTCTATAAAGTAAGCACAACTGCAAGTTCAAAAATATTATCCCACCTCTCTTGTTTAATGTCTGTTCAGAGAATACTAGTAATCAGATACCTTAGTCTGCTTCATTGGCATTGTGGTTAAAGATTAAAATGGCTGTTTATTTTTAAATCTTTTTGT
Source organism: Lipotes vexillifer (assembly GCF_000442215.2). Lineage (NCBI taxonomy): Eukaryota > Metazoa > Chordata > Mammalia > Artiodactyla > Lipotidae > Lipotes > Lipotes vexillifer. Next base: position 231,535 of record NW_006791061.1, on the reverse strand, counting down.
GTTTCATTGCCACTTCCTGAATGTCTGCTTGGTGCCTAGCAACTGCCAACCATCCAATTTTCAGTGCTATCCTTTTCTCTCTTTGGCAAATAAAAAGAAAAAACCAAAAGCTTATGCAGGTTGTTACTAAAAATAACTTATTTCATAAAACAATATAAATGACCTAGAATAAGCCATTCATGAATACAAGGTCATGGCAAAAAGCGCAAGTACAGTAGAGGGTCTATTTCCCTTGGACTTTTTCTTTCCAGTTTCCAAGTCCAGTTCCACTAGTTGTGAGAATATTTTTATTATCTGTACAATAGATCTTCAGGTCCTGAGTGATTTCACCTAAAAGGAGGAAGAAAGGAGAGGATCCATATTGAAGGAAAATTAGCAAACTTGTGTGCAGGTATGGGGGAGCACAGTGAAAAGCGTATGAACTGGAGAGAAGAGACAGGCTTATGTCCCAGGCAAGGGAACGAATCACTGAAGACAGCAGTTTCCCTTAAGAAGACAGAATCGAGCTATATGATCTCTAAATTCACTTTAGGCTCAAAATTTGAGTAATACTACAAGAGTACTTTAATTATTTCAAGGTCATCCAATAAATTGTAACACTCATTAGTTCATGCCACTCAGTGCTGAAACGCCTCCATTGGCTTCCCACCTCTCTTGGAATAAAATCCAAATTCTTTACCATGGCCTAAAGCCCTGAGTGATCTGTCTCCCTCCTACCTCTTCTCCATTCACACCACCATCTGTTCACACGCCTGGTTCAGTTACTCACACTTGCTAAGCTTATGTCTGTCACAAGACTTTTGCCCTTCCTTTTCCTTAAACATCCTATGATCCACATCCAAGCTTATCAAGACTGCCACCTCCTTGTCCTTCAGATCTAAGCCCAAATGTCACCTTCTCCTTTTCATAGTGGCTTTCCTTGTCCAGCTGACCTAAAGGAGATTTCTTCCCCAGTTAATCTCTATCATCTACCTTGTTTTAACTTTCTCTGGAGTACTTAACACAACTTGCAACGATCTCATTCATTCGTTTGCTCTTTATCTACTTTCTCTGTACAAGAGCGTAAACTATGGCAGGACAGGGATCTCACCCATCCTATTCCCCCGTGTATCCTCTGGACCAGTGCCTGGCAACGAGTAGGCACTAAGTTAAGTATTTTGAGAATAAATTAATGATCATATATAATTTACTGATGCACCACCAATGCCAAAGCACAACGCTAAATATGCTTTTTTTTTTTTTAAGTGAAAGCAGGTTTATTTAGAGAAGTACACATTCCATAGATAGAATCAGTCCATCTCAGAAGGCAAGAGTGGGCTCCGGGTGCAGGGGTGGTTAGTATTTATGGGCTGGGTAATTTCATAGGCTAATAAGTGGGAGGATTATTCCAACTATTTGGGGAGAGGAGTGGGGATTTCCAGGGATTGGGCCACTGCCTCTTTTTGGCCTTTTATGGTCATCCTTGGAACTGCCATGGAGCCTGTGGGTGTGTCATTTAGCATGTGCTAATGTAGTACAATGAGTGTATAATGAGGCTCAATATGTTCTTAATGTAAAAGAGTGACCTTGATCACCTTCTTATAAAGGTGTCAGTATGAATTATTTATTATGTGTTCTGTATTTATACAGAATCAATTAATTAATTGATATTTGTTAATAATTAATTAACTATTAATAAATAAATAATATTTATTGGTTAATTATTAATAATTTATTAATAAATTTGATAATTATTTATTAATAAATTCCCATAGTTTATGCTCTCGTACAGAAGAAAGTAGATAAAGAGCAAGTGAATGAATAAGATCATTGCAAGTTGTAAGTACTACAGAGAAAGTTAAAACAAGGTAGATTTATTATTTATTATGTGTTCTGTACTTATTTAAAGTAGCACTAAGCTATAGTGCTAGTTTCCTAGCACTGCTATAACAAATTACCGTAAGTGTGTTGGGTTAAAACACCACAGTTATTACGTTATAGATCTGGGGGTCAGAAGTCTAACATGAGTCTCATGGGGCTGAAATCAAGGTATTGGCAGGGCTGCATCCATTCTGAAGATTCTAAGGAATAATCTGTTACCTTGCCCTTTCCAGCTTGTAGAGGCTGCCTGCATTCCTTGGCTCATGGCCCCTTCCAGCTTCAAAGCCATCAATAGCCAGTTGAGTCTGTACCATGCTAATTCACTCTGACACTGATTCTCCTGCCTCCTTCTTCCACTTACAGGGAACCCTGCGATTCTATTAGGCCTACTTGGATAACTCCAGAATAATTCATCTAAAAATCCTTAAGGTAATCACATCTGCAAAGTCCCTTTTGCCACATAACGTGATATATTTACAGGTTCCTGGAATTAGGACATTGACATCTTCGGGGGGCTATTATTCTGCCTGCCACCTTGTCATTTGGCCTGAATCTGGAAACAAATCACCCTTGTCTTTGGTAATCCTGTGGAAACCTCTTATCTTTCAAACATGTGCTACATGGTTGCATTCTGGAGAGGAATTCCCCATAAATAATAGTATCTCTCATTTTCCCACCTCTGGGCTGTGTGGCCTGAGGGAGTAACACTAACTTTGCACAAATTGAGCAAAGGGTTTAGACTGCCACCTCCTATGCATATAAACAGCCTAAAAATTTGCTGACTTAGCAGACGATGACACCTCTGGGCAGAGGCTAAAAATCCATTTCTGTTGCTGGTAGAAGATAATTACAAGAAGAGAAAACACGTTCCATTCTTATCACCAAAATAAGAAAGACAACACCGCTGTGTATTGTAAGAAGATAAAATTCAGTGAGAGTCAAGCAAATTGCATCATTATTAGAAGGATCTACACTAGGCCTGGGAGATGGGGAGAGAGGAGCAGGACGACGGACCCCAGAACCGGTGCTGACGAAGGCGATTCTCCACACTTGCCTAGGGTAAGTCAGCCTGTACAATTAAGCAAACCCAGGGGCCTAACACATTAACTTGCCATTGATATATTCTATCTGTCTTGTGTCTTGTGTCTAGTGTTTCTGGCATTATTTATGAAGGCAGTCTTGCTATATTTGCACAGCATGCGGCACTGTTCATAGCAGGCTACTGATTATTGTCAATGAATAATGCCACAGAAGCTCCTAACCCTTTGTGCTTATGCCTAATAACTAAACCAGCAATAGCTGATTCTCTGTGTTCTGCTTAAAATTACAGCACAGCCGGGCTTCCCTGGTGGCGCAGTGGTTGAGAGTCCGCCTGCTGATGCAGGGGACACGGGTTCGTGCCCCAGTCTGGGAAGATCCCACATGCCGCAGAGCGGCTGGGCCCGTGAGCCATGGCCGCTGGGCCTGCGCGCCCGGAGCCTGTGCTCCGCAACAGGAGAGGCCACAGCAGTAAGAGGCCCGCATACCACACACACACACACAAATTACAGCACAGCCACAAATAAACTACCAGCGGCAGGATCCTTTTGGCATCAGTGACCACCACTGCCAAGTTACAAGTTCATATTTTTCCCTGTTATACTATAAACAGTGGTCACTGCTAAGACTTTTTTAAAAGGTGATGAAACCTAAATATGGATATCAGAATTTTCTGAAATCACATATGGCTTGAATTACCCAGGCCAAAATATATAACAGGCCTTGCTTGGGAATTTACCCATGAGGGATGTGGAGAATAACCGCAGAGAGGTGGGAATTCCTACGCAGTCATTCTTCTAAAGTATTAAAAACTGCATGGAAATTTATCTTCTAAGATTCAGAGACTTCCTTCTGCCAGCCCACCTTGTCAGAGAGCTTCAGAAGGGGCCCGTGGACCCCAAAATTTGCTCTTCATGGCTCAGTTTGATAAAGTGAAAAATCCCTCAGAGATTTCCCCTTTACCTCTTCCCAAAGGCCACATAGAAACACTTTACCAAATTTATAGGAAAACTGTTGCTCCTTTGGCTAAAATACCATGAGGGTAATCTCTATGCCTGATGCCTTGTTTAAGTGTCTCTAATGAATATATTCCAAATTCATGAAAGAAGCAAGCATTCAGAAAGACGTATTAACCTCTCTTATGAGATCACTAAAGGCACTGCTTAACTTATGACTCATGACTTATGAAGACAGTACAAAGTGCCACAGACACTAGAGAGGGAGGTAGAGCCAGGGCCCTGGACAGAGTGGTCCTGTTTGTCAACTGTAGTGATGAGGGACGTCGCCACTAAAGGGCTCAGGCCTGCCCATGCCTCCCCTGGACTTTCTCTGGCCTCCTCATCTGACCAGGGCATGTTAGTTTCCTGAGATGCCAAAACAGATGACCACAACCTGGGTGACTTTAAACACCAGACATTTATTCTCTCACAGTTCTAGAGGCCAGAAGTCCAAATTCAAGGTGTCACAGGGCCGTGCTCCCTCTGAAAGCTCTAGGAGCAGTTCCTTCCTTGTCTCCCTTAATTTCTGGTGGCTCCAGGCATTCCTTGGCTTATGGCTGGATAACGTCAGTCTCTGTCTCCATCTTAACATGGCCTTCCTCCTTGTGTGCCTCTGTACTCCCTCTCCTTTCAGCTGTGAAGTCACCAGTCTGATGACTGCATCACTGAGACCCTTAACTAATTACATCTGTGAAAACCCTATTTCCAAATAAGGCCACATTGTGAGCTTCCAGGTGGACAATCTATTCCAGAGTCTGGTTCCTCTGCCTGGGTTAGGCTACTGTGAGAAGAATTCGCATTCTCCTGGCTCCCAAATATTCCTTATCCTGCAGCCGCCCTGGTCCTCTGGTCCTCGCAGGAGGTGCGCCTCTCCTGCTCTGAGGCCCTGCTCTGTCCCAGGCTTTCTCCCAAAGGAATTCCCCAACCGAGCTGGCTCCATTCCATCCCCCACCTTCTCTGGGGAGACAAGATGGGCCTCTGTCTCCGAGGTTCTCTTCTTCCCCCTGGAAGACTTTGCAATCTGCCACTCAGCACTCAGGCAACCCGAAGGAACTCAACTTTATTTAAAATACACTTTTTCTTTTTCTCTATAAAGGTGATGCAGCCTTGTTATGAGATTATTTTTTTAAAAAATAATCAGAATATTAAAAAGAGAAAAATCGTCACTGATATCACCCATAGAGACAACCACTTACTGTCTAGATGACTCCCCAACAATCTTTCTCTATGAAATATGTTACACTTTTTAAAAGAGGACAAGACTGCATGTTTTGTTTCCCACCCCTTTGAATCTCAGATGCCCAGAACTGAATGAACTCATAAATTTAATTTTATGATATAATAAACACCCATGAAAACAACACTCAAGTATTAGAATTTCTTTTCAGCTTGCTCTTTTCACATTATCTGTCCTAATCATTTCCTCATGTCATTAATAATCTCTAAAACACAATTTTAATGGCTGCTTATTATTTCATGTTATATGGGCACTGCAATTAATTTAAATCATCCTACATTATGGACATATAGACCAAGTCCAATTTTAATAAAAAAATAATAAAGCAATGTATAACTTTATTTATAAATCTTGACTATCTCTGATGTTACATCAAAATACATTTCTTAATCAAAAGATAAAGATGTTTTGAAGCTTTTGATACATGAAACTAAACCTCTAGCTCATAACAATTTATAATTTCACCATCTGGTTCATTATTCTCTTCAAACACTATTAACTGTGTCAACTTTGACTAACTCAAAAGACAATGTTATAGAATTCTCATCTGCATTTGTCTAATTACTAGGGAAGTTAGAGATTCTTATCATATATTTATGACTCATTATACTTCTTTTGTAATGGCCTCTTCAAATTCTTTACCTATTTTTTCTATTGGGATATTTATCTTTTCAATAACTCACTTGTTCATTCAACAAATTTTTATTGTGTGTCAACTACGTGCCAGACAGTTGGCTGGATCGAGGGAAGAGAATGTTGGGGGCGAGAGTGGGGATGAATGTGTGGGTTGGTTTCTGCCTTCATGGAAAATTATGTTCATTTTCTCATAAATTTATAGAATCTCTTTATGTATTAAGCCCATTAACACTTTGTCATGTGTCACTAACATTTTTACTAATTCATCATTTTCACATATGGTAAGTATTACATTATGGAAGTTCATGAGAGATTATTTGTAACTGGGGAGGGGGAGGAAGGAAGGAGTTTATTTTTTGAAAGAACATTCTCACCAAAAATGCCTAGCTATTATTCTTCTCATTCTCTTGTGTTTTTACTCTTTTCATGTAATTTTTCCATTTGGACTTTATTTTGATATATGACATGAGGTTTTAGAACCTCATTCTTTTCCAAATGGTAATTAATTATCCCAGGATCATGTTTTAATGATCTGCCATTTTCTCCTTGTTTAGAAGTTCATGTTTATCATACATAATATTTTATAAACATCCAATCTGTTTCTAAGTTTTCTGTTCCATTCCACTGTTCTGTCTATTCTTAGGCCAAGGTCACAGTGTGCATTATTCAAGCTTTATAACATGTTTAGTATAGGACAGTGCAATTTATAGCATTTTTTACAAAATTTAAAACTCTCTTCTTTTTCCTCATCCAGGATAGCTTTATTACAAACACCAAATATATGAACAAAAACCTCCCATGGAGACTTTGGAATTGTCATAATTTCCCTTTAGACTGTAAACTACATAAAGTTTCATTCACCTTTATTCTCAGTTGCTAAGCAATTCTTCCTAATTATCTTTTACTCCACAGTCCCTTAATATACCTGACCCTAATGCCCCATCTCACAGGACCACACTAAACAGAACTGTCAATGCAAGTCATCTGTTTAAAACTCGGCCTCATAGACCAGGAGAGTTGTAGGGCCAAAGGAAAGTTGCTTAGGCATTAAAAGGAAAAAAAGACAGTTTCAAATGCAAATTGAATTAGCAATGTAAGTTTATAAATCAAGAAAAATAAAAATTCACTTAACCTTTCCTTTGTATTGATTTATATAGTACAAGCATTTTGAAAATGCAAAGTATTTTAGATATTTTATGATTATTAAAAGATTTGTTGGCTAGCCTGGTCCAATAGAGCACTGCTCTAGAGAACAGACCAAACTAGAAATTCCCTAACATTCTTATTTATAATAAACTCTAAGAGCTGCACTGGGTTCAGATAGCCATCTACCAGAGCTTTTCCCTAAGAACACCTACGCAAGCTTTAGTTCTTTCTGAACCTTCTACTTGTCCCACATTGTTTTTGTCCCTGGCTGTTTGACCTGCAACATTTGTGTGTATACAAGGAAGATGATATACATGCTTACAAAAGTACAAGTTTTAGTACAGCATCACAAGCAAATGTATGTATCGTTTCCATGAGTTTTGGAAAAAGAAATTAAACAATGAACTCGCTTACATTTTCCAGAGAAAGTTCTGGAAAATCAGCAGATACCAAACTATTTATTTTCTATAAAACTTGATAAAACTGAATAATTAGGGTGCTACACTTATTCAGGTATAAGCAAGCAATAAGAGCTTGCTTAAAACTTTTTCAGTCCATTCCAAATAACACAACTCATTCATCCTTTTCTCTCTAGGCACCTAAAAATAGGTCAAATTTCTTATTCAAAAGTCCAAAACAACTTACCTATATATGTTGTTATGTTCTATTCAAGAACTGGGTTGAAGCAAACCAGGTCCCTCTTGGATAAAGCATTCAAACTAATTCCAACGGAAAATAAAGGGCCACATAATTCTGCTGTGAGGTATAGGATGAAGGACCAGCCATGAAAAGAGGCAAACACTCACTCACAAGCTCTTCTATGTGATGTGTATGGTTTCATATGTATTGATCTCAGCCTTACTCCCTTTTTTATTTTTTTCCTTTGGACATCTTTATTGGAGTATAATTACTTCACAATGTTGTGTTAGTTTCTGCTGTATCACAAAGTGAATCAGCTATACATATACATATATCCCCATATCCCCTCCCTCTTGCGTCTCCCTCCCTCCCACCCTATCCCACCCCTCTAGGTGGTCACAAAGCACTGAGCTGATCTCCCTGTGCGATGCAGCTGCTTCCCACTAGCTAGCTATTTTACATTTTCAACCTTACTCCCTCTTAAGTGCTTAGTTTCTCAATCCCAGCACATCCACCCCTCTGGTGTTGAGCATGAAACTCAGACTCTGAAAGGTGCACTGCAAGTGTAGAAGGACTACCCCCAGTTTCTTTATATATTTCCTTGGCAGCTCTTATGTAGCACCAGGAAACAGTCGCATCTCAGAAAAATCATCACTAGGGATTCTTCCAGGGGTCTCAGGACTTGAACATGCCCCTCATGTGTTGTTGAGGGGTGCTTTGCAAACAGTGTCGCTGAAAATATCTGTGTAAGAACTGAAGTTCTTACTCACCCACAGAATCACAGCGTTCAAGACCAAAAAAGCTGCCTCAACCATGCAGGCATCAGGCTGAGGCTATAAACATGCAATGGTCACTGGACCCTTAATTCCAAGTAGGTCCTCTTCACAATTCTCTTTTCCACAGCTTTTGAAATGTCTTATTTTTCCCAATTTCAAGTGACAATCACTCTATAACTGGCTATAATTTAATTTATGTTTAAATTAACTTATATTTTCATTTTCATTTATGTTTCAATTGAGGCTGAAAAAAGTCACTATGTCTGGCTTATTGAAAGCTAAAAGATTGAGTCTTCTTATGTAGACTAAAGATAGAATTCTAAATTATATTTATACTTTACAATTTAGTAAGCTGACTCTATTAAATTGGACTTGTGACATTTTCTAAAATGTCTGGAGTTTTCTTACTCAGCACATTTTTAGTTCACATTTCTTATTAAGAGCTCGTGAACTTATTGTATCACATTTTCTTTTTTCTGATCCCACGCTGAAGTCATAGTCATCGCATATTTCTTGGAGATTTCAGGAGTTATCTGCTCCTTTCAAGACAGCCATGTTGAATGCAAACTTTACCTGGACCTCATGGAATCACTTATTTCTTGTGATATTTCTGTAATATCACACCAGAGGAATGAGAATGTTCTATGACAAAGATCTAGTAAAAGTTCTTACTTTCCCTAGATCTTTGTCACAGAACATTCTCATTCCTCTGGTGTGATATTACAGTACAAGCTGACAAAACTTCAGTGACGTAGAGACTCCAAGGTACAGGGTCATGCAATTAAAATTATGTATAACACTGACTAATTAAACAAATGCTCAGGAACACATAATTTAGTATCCTTTTTATGCACTGACAATTCAAAATAGATGACTTGAGTTTAATGTTACTTATAAGCAGTTAAGGTTTTTAAAACTTTTAAAATAAATAAAAGTATACCCAGAAATTTAGATAGGTCTTATAAACAATAATAAGTTTTTGATGTGCCGAACACTTTATCGGTCCATTTAATCTTTACAACAACTCGAAGTTAGATACACTCGGCCCTCGGTATTTGCAGAATCAGTGGAGATGGAGGACTGACAGTGCTGCCATTTTATTACAAGGGATTGGAGTATTCGCTTATTTGGGTATCCGTGGAGAATCCTGGAACTAATCCCCTGCAGATACCGAAAGACAACTTTACTATTATCATCGCTTTCACAGATGAAGCAGCTAAGGTACAGGAAGGTGAAGTAACTTTTTCCCAAAGTCACGTAACTCCAGAGGCAGAGTCCAGATCCAAACTCATGCCACCTGACTCCAAACTCATGTTTTTAACCAGAATGCAATACAAGCCTTAAAACTTATTCCCAGGCAGTTTCCATTCAAGTATTACCCAAGAGCCTGACCTTGCTAAAAGTCTATTATCAGATGAGCTATGACTAATTCACATAGCTATGCAGGATGGAATCCACAGTCTTGCAATAACATCCAAAGCTCCATCTTGGACCGAAAATAACTGCCATGCAGAGGTCCTAAGTTACAAATGCAGGATTTAGCATATATAAATATAAGAGGCCCAAGTAAATTTGAATTTTAGGTAAACACAACTTTTTTAACATAGGTATGTTCAGGCCTCTGATACGGTTTTTGTTCCTATATCCCCCTCTTCCCCAGCCAACCAGCTGCCCTGTGATAGCAACTCCTCCAGCCCAGTGCCTAAGCCATGTGACTTAATGGACTGAATTACAGGACAGCCCCCTGTCCAAAAGGTTTAATCCATCTCTTTATATTTCAGCTGAAGCCTGAGTCACAGAAGGTAGGGAATTTGGATGCCAAAGCATCAGCAAAACTTGTCACAAACTCTGAAATGTCATTCTCACTCTCACCATTCTCCTGGTCCCCAGTTCTCAGTGCAGTGAAACATTCAGCACTTCAGATTGAGAAGAATGTGTTTCTGATTCTATCACTTTCTGGATATTCAGTTTCAGTCATAAAACGTAAAGAGCAGATGGACATGGTCTTTGAACATCTGAGGACAGAATTTGGTCCTGGATGCTATGTATCTGACAGTCTTAAAGCCTACACTGGGGATCAGGCCAAAATGCATGATTTCATGTAAAATTAATTACCGGGTGAGCTTCTCATTACTGAGTTCACAGTGGCCTTGAAAAATATTGTCCCTCGAGGTATGCCAAGTCAAAATCATGCAAAGTGCTATTTAATTGATGCATTGAACTTAAAAGCAGCCAACTGCATCATATTAGCCCTGTGTTGGTCACATCAGCAACTGCTCAACAAATAACTTGTTGACTGATTGACTGAAGGGATATTGGAAAGGTACTGGGTGACTCTTTCTGCTGTATGACAAGATGTCCTTTGCAAGGATGAACCCAGCAGGGCAACAGAAAGCAATTGTGGAAGCTGCTGAAAATTATTCATGAGAGCCACAAAAGAAGAGAAACACATTATCTGCATTCTATGCTGGTTGTATAAGCATTGGAAATGGAGTTATCACAGCAGCAAGGACAGAGAAAATTGCACAGGATTGAGAGGAAGCTTGGATTTTGGTCCTCTGCCAATAACCCTATTGGAGGCCATGGACAAGTTCATTTACATTCTCTCTGAAGTTCAGTTAAACATTTTCTAAGGTCACTTCTATTCTTTAATTTTATAATTTTTCTTCTGACTCACATTTATATGTATTTAAGCATCAAGAAATTTCAGCTTTCTGTCTCTTCTCAATTATTGATTTGCTGCTTTCATTCCTCAACTTTCTAAGCAGATCCCATACTTGAAAAATGTCAATTTCTTATGAATATCCCTACTTCTAAGCGAGTTCAGCTAGCTAGATTAATCAGTATGGACGTAGAGCTGTCATACAATCAATCCTTCTTATAGGCATTCATTCTTTTAGTTCAGTGAATGCTGAAATTCTAGTCAATAAATATTTAATATTTATTAAGAACTGCCTACATGTTATGCACTGAACCAGGTACTGGTGAGAAGGTCTATTCTCTCAAAGAGCTTATAGTCTTGGTAGAGAAATAGAAACGTAAACAGAATTTCATCAAATTGTGGTACATTCTGTAACAGAAGTGTTTACAAAGAGCCGTGGTAGGCTAGAGGGAAGGTGACCATCTCCTATCTGAATCAATCAGAGAACTTGTTCACAGAGCAGGGACAGTTTGAGCTGAACCTTGAAAGATGAGGTTGTCAGACAGAAGAGCTAAAAGAGGCATTCCAGGCAGAAAACACAAGATTATTCTGCAATGATTCACACAACTGATAAAGGCTTGAGGGGAAAGGGAGTTGGAGAAGCCAAAGAGGCCAGGTTGATAGCTAAAAAGTCTCAGAATGAAGAGAGAAAGGAAGAATCAAAGTCAAAAAAAATCATAAAAATATATTAAAATAAGTATGTATGTTTGTAGGGCAAAGCTTGAGGGGAGATTAAGAAAATGAACCCCTGCCTTAGAGAAAATCTCACTAAGCAGCACAAAGAACAACACGATGTTCTACAAGCCAGTCTTTAGAGCAAGACATTTGGTTGTAGCATCAACCACTGATTCTGTATTGAGTTTCTCATTTTGCGTAACAGTGGGTCTTCATAAGGCTTACTTCTCCTTGACCCCCAAACTAAAGCTACCCTTCCTTCCCCAGCAAGTACTCTCCATCATGTGACCCCATCAGTTACACCTTGTAAGTGCATCGCCTATTCACCTGTTTATTTGCTTTGGACATGAAAAAAATATGGTTCATTCCACAGATGCTATCATTTGAGCTTGTGTTTCTCTTCTCGAGTAAAGAATTAATCACTTGTATGCTCTAAAGCTGGCAGTGCCTAGAGCAGTGTTTGGCATATCAAAGCCAAAAATCCCATATTAACATCTTGGAGCATTAACCACATTTTCTCCTTATATGCACTAACCATCACAACATCTCAATTACCCAGGGGCCTTGTGACCCTTCGATAAATAGCGGCGCAATTTATTCCTTATTTGTATTACTCTTTGTATTTTAAAAATCCCCGAAGGATATGGCTCCTAAATCCTAATGAAACCTGTTTCCCCTCTCTACTAGAATGAGTTATGGTGCTGGAATAGAAACAGATGGGGCAAAAAAGATATAATTAGGAATCAGCAGAACAGTGGCTTTCCTACTTGCATTGCATGGTTCCTTTCATTGAGTACAATGTATGAACTTCAGTATAATATGTAATATGGTCATCAATTTTAATTTTGCCAGTCTTTCATTTGACTGTTGCTGCCATTCCCATCTGAGTCTTCAAAGGGCGCTGTCAGGATGACTATCACAGCCACCAGATCTTTCTCCTATAACATCACTGAATCTGATCAACTTATTTTCTTTGCAACTTGGGATCACAGGTAGAAAGCTATTGCACTCACTCTGATAATCATCTTTCTCCAAAAGCACAGATTTTAAAAGCAGTGATTACAGACTGCATATTCTGTATATAACACATTTAATATAATAATTAATAATATGAATACAACCTATTTGAGACAGATCCTATGCCACACTGAAGTGGCTATAGCACATGGGATTGAATACCCCTGCCTCTATTCAGTTAAAGCAGAGTTTACATCTCAATTGAGGACATAAGAAAAGAAAGCATTCTCAAACTTGGCCATTTCACCAAAAGGATCTCTCTGATATTTAAATGTGTCACCTGAAAATAACTGTCCCAAGTGCATGTGAAAGCCAAGAGTCCCCTCCTTTCCTCTAATGTTGTGTTTTGCACATTTTTACTGCACACAAGCCAAGTTTATGGAGAAATCAGTACTTAGTGCTAGAATTCATGAAAAAATGTTATTCCAGTAGGTGTTTTAGTTCAAGGGAGATGCTTTTAACACAAGTTTATATGGGCAGATTTGCTGATTTACCAACTTCAGCAGATGTTTATAGTCTCAGAGTTCACCTGAAATTCCCCAAGAAATAAAAAGGCAAGGCATTTTTTTATTAGGCTGGTAGTTATTTCCTTTTCTCTAAAATCTGAAGAAATTCACTTATTGTCTGATTATTACTTTATCATCTGATGGATGTCCTTGCCCTGGGATAATAAAATATACAAGTGTCTTCCCCAGTTATACAAATGAAGTTACGGAGGAAAACTATGCAAACTGTGAGTTCTTGGCTTCCTACAGCAAATTCAAAGCTTAATAGACAAAATTTCTATTTTGGCAGCCTTGGTGGCTTAAATCCATGTCACTCATTATTTTCAAATTATTGTTTGAATTATTGTTGAATTATTACTTTCTCACGTAATTCTACCACTCATATAATTAATAAAGGCTCCCATAAAATAAACATACATATTTGCATTACCTGTGCCTCTGAGATGAATTTATTATTGGAATTTACTGCATTTAATGGCAGTACAAAATCATCACCTAAATTCATCGCTTTCTGAATATAACTGACAATATATGCTATACAGTTCAATTCTTTTTAAACACTTTCAGACTCACATACATGCATACACCATGAGATTATAAATAATGGCATTTTGCATGGTAGGCAATTACTTTCTGAATAATCTGTGTCCATTAATATTCTCATAAGTTATTGTGTTTACAAATAAATGAAGACTAGCATAATTGCAATACTCACAACAGTGAGTTAACAGCATGAGTCCCCAACTGACAGGTAAGACAGTAAGAAAGAATACTTATTCTTATTCACCACTGTACACAATGCCTAGAACAGTGCCTGAATTTAAAAAAAACATTTGTTTTAAAAAATGAATAAATAAATCCTCTATAAATATTAAGTGGAAAATAATTTTCTCCTGTTGAAACTCTTTTGTAGTAAAGCGATGTAGGGGAGGATATATTTTAAAAGAAAACAAATTTGACTTACATATATTTGACACAGAAACAGTAGCCAGGTGGGCAGGATTTTAAGGTGAATATTTCCCCTTTACAGGAGAATCTATAATTACCTAAATGTTGAAAAATCACAGCAATTTACAGTTGCTGGAAAACCTTACATGCAGCAAGTTGTGGTAACCAAGGAGACCAGTGTGGATGGGCTGTCACAAAGGGCAGAGTGAATTCAGGTAAGCACACTGAACTCAAACCGTCTTTGGAACGTGTCTGAGGGTGATGCACTTACCTGCTCATATCTAAGGACCGCAGTCATCTCTCTGGTTGAAGACACTTGGTCTAACATATCAGCTTGTGGAGAAAAGCATGCAATGTGCCCGGTTCATGGGAAAACACAGTTTTCCAAGAAGTGTTAACTCTTGGCCAGCTCTCCCCCAGACGCATTGTTATGGTAACACCCCCATTTTCTCTCTTATGCTGAAAATGTCTGAGTTCTACAACTTTCCTTTTGTGCGTGATGAGTATGAAAACAGGGTGATGGAAACATGTGACACATTCATTCTAACAAAACAACTTCCTAGCTAAGTAATTCTTGACATAAAACAAGGAATTTGATTTTTCTATTTATCCTGCTCACCCTCAGCCTGGCCTAAGTCCAAAAGTCTAAGTGAGGTTGACTCTTTTGGTCCAGGGTAACTCTAATCTCCAGCCCCTACCCTTTTCTCAGACCTGCTCCAAGGCTGTTACTGGAGGTTTTATTGTGCTAATAAGAAGTTCTGGATGGATAGGGTCCACGTTTCAGATTTTTTAATGAAATCAGAAGATGTCTGCTCGTGGACTCAAAAATTTTGTTTCATAACCGCTAGAGAATCCCACTACATCTTGGAACCTAAAGATAGGTGTATGGGGAAAAAAGAAAGATAATGATAAAAAGGAATATTAAAGTGGGAAAAAAAGTCAGAGAGTTCACACTTCAGGGGTTTTTCCATCCTCCCAGCTATTTTTACTTGCTAACTCTGCCATCTCTTTACAGATGTTGTCTGGCTCTCTGCCAGGGCAATTTACACCATGCTGGTCGCACTGTCAACTCTGGCTCCACTTTCCCTTCCCAGTACTGCCAGAAAGGTGTCACTGGAAAAGCTGAAATACTGTATGTGAAAGTCAAAAATGAAAGAACTAAGTGGGACATCTAGCCTAGGGGAGGGAAGGCTAAAGAGAAGGCGTGTAATGGTATTCAGACAGGTACAAGGTGCCTGCTGTCTCTGTGGAACTATGTCTTCAATTAAGAATGAACCTGAAGATGTCACCAATTGGAGGGACTTTAGAATTTATCCGGCCCAACATCTTCACTTTAAAGTAAAGACATTTATGGTTGAGCTATAACCCTTAGAGGCTAAAAAATTGAACTTGACAATCCACATCTATCCTGCAAAGGAGACTGACGTACTGAGGGCATGGTCAGACTAATACTTTATAAGTGTGTTTTCTATTATGCAGGATGATTTCAGGTGGTACAAAGGCAGAAGTGTATTTTAATAGTTATGTATTTACTTCCCCCATATATACTTTAAAAAACAGAATCAGCACGGCAATTCAGTAATATATAAATTTCCTGTAAGTGAAAATAAACAAATCCTATGATGTGACAAAGAGAAATTGTTCTCTGGGAATGTGGCCTAGTATCTGTCCTTGATCTACACTCCACCGTCCCTGCCACCTCCTTAGCGTTGGAATGGGGCTGAGGTGGAGGAAACTGGAGCTTCTTTGAGAGACCAACAATGAGGAAGATTTTCCTAACATCAGAGGTCTTTATTTTTAAGGGAAATTGGGTTACTCACTGAGGTTATGGGAATTCCTCTAGATGTATCCCTGGAAATGATTAAATCCAGCCGTCCTTGAAACTATGAGACATTTGATGAAGTCTTCACATGTTTCGATCCATAAGTGTCTGTTATTATTGAGAAAATGTGAAAAGTGATAATACGGCCAAAAAGTAACCATACATTTAATATCTAACATGCATCATGCGGCAGACAAATGACGTGTAAGTTAAAACCTCATATTAGATAATCCTAATTTCTTATTACAATTTTGGGGGTTGGTAGCAGTAAAACAGGAAAGAAATAAACAGACTGAGAAAAATCTAGGTTTGGGAAAGAGATTTTCATCATTATTATTTCTATAAACTATATGGACTAACATTCCCCCTAAATCAATACAAGTGTTAAATGACAGTATTTCAACATTGAGCTTCAGCCTCTTTGTAGTTAAAATGGGTGAAGAATAGGTGCACCAGAGTTAGGTCTTGTTTCTTTTACCAAAGCTAAGCTTGATCTAGATACAGCCTGTTGTGGCACTTAGGAAGACGTGGTTCTGTAAGAAAGTCAGCTCAACTGACTGCTTCCTACTGCTGAGCTTGGAAAGGAATCTGGTAGTAGCTTTGGACCACTCCATTTTAGGGTAGCTGAATGTCTGTACCACATTCTCCAACTGATCTTCGGTGCAATGGTGTCATTGTACCTAAGATTCCTGCTCATGAATTCTCTACTCACTCAAGTTAAAGGAATCAATATTGAAAGAAAAATAGCATTTGGTTGTTGATTTTCATAAATGACTCCAGGACTTTGAGTTTTGCAGGCCTGAGAGATTTGTGACAAACTCAGGAGATCTCCAGCTACTCTCAGAATATGATCAGAATCCAAAAGTTTCTGCTTAGTCACTTCTCAAGAACAGCAGTTGCCTTCTAAGATTTATTCCAAGTCTCCTGGCAGAGGATACACTGCTATGCTTTTTTTAAATTAGTTTTAGGCCACTAAATATAATTTATACCAACGCTCTCAGGCGAATTACTCCTGGAAAACCTTCCCGTTACCAAGACAATGTGTCAACTGACTTCTAGAGTAATAACACAATTGACCTGTCAAAACACACCTTGAATCTATAGAAAATATGTTATGCTATTAATGATTTATATTTAACTGACTTTCCCATTACTAGCTACCCCCCTCTTTATTAATGTGAGACACAGGACAACTCAGGATCCTATGAAGTTAATAAAGGGCTTTATTTACATCTTTTGAGAAGGGATGCCAGGGGCTTCTTCTAAGATCAAAACTTTCAGTAGAGTTAGCATAACAGATTCTTGGATATGCAGTGGAAAAAATTATTAGTGAAAAAAAGGATTCCGGAGTTAACCTATAGCAACAAATTACACACACACACACAAACACACACACAAACACATACGTTTATTATTAGGCAAAAGTCATCAATAAAATTTTGTGATCATGCAAATTATAAAGACAAAACCAGAGATATGCTTAAGTACATACTTTTCTCATTTTTCTTTGTACAATAGTCTCTAATTTGCAACAATAGTAATAAGTCAGGCTAATCGGTTTTCTTACCAAAATAATAAACATTGATGGAACCGAAGAATTTTCTGTTTATGACTCGCTGTGCCTGATTCTAAGCATTTTGAAAAGCAACATGCTTTTTGCGAAGTCATCATTTGATCCAGACGTTAAACGGATTCTCTAGGTTAGATCATCTAGCCATGTAATTGAAACTTGTTTTACTTTACGATTCAGCTCATCATATTTCTTTTCTACTCTTTGATTTCTTTGACTTGATGCCAGTTGACATAATTATCAACATTGACTTCAACTGTGTATATGAATTTTTTCTGTTGGGATCTCACCTCCACACAAATTCTAAATACTGGAGTGCCCCAGTATTTAATTCTTTGATTCTGTGGCTTTAAATACCTACTCTGCACTGTTGACTGGCAGATTTTTATGTCCAGCCGAGACCTCTCCCTTGAAACACAGACCTATGTGCAATTGCCCACTTCACATCTCCGCCTCGGCATGCATTAGGCATCACAAACTTAATATGACTAAAACAAAGGGCCAATCTTCATCGTCCTGCTCTGCCCAATGTCTTCTCCATCTCAGTTCATAGCAACTCCACCCCTCCAAAGTCTTTGCCCCAAATCAGTGGCTTCATCTTTGAATTCTCTCTTTCTCTCACACCCCACGTTCAAACCATAAGCAAATCCTATTCATTCTACCTTCAAAATAGTTTCAGAACCTGGGAACTTTTCACCACAAATACTGCTACCAAGCTAGTTCAAGCCTCCATTATCTCTTGCTTGGATTTTTGGGATAGCCTCCTGTATGGTTCTTCCTTTAATCCTTATGTCTTGTAGTTTACTCTCACTATACAATAGCCAGACTGATCCTTTTGTAAGTCATACTGCTCTTCTCTGCCTCAAATGCTCTAATGGTTTTCCATGTCATTTGAAGTAATAGCCAAAATCCCAGTGGAACCTACAGGGTTATCCCCATCCTCCTGCCCCCAACAGTTCTGACCTATTTCCTTCTACTCTCACTCTTGCTGGAATCCAGGTATCTGGGTTTGTGAAGAAAGAGAGGAGAGAGGAATGAACCATAATGATAGACAAAGAGTTTAGATTCCATGGAGGGGTTTTTTTTCCCCAGCAAGGCTTCTGCATGGCTCATTTATGATGACAGGGAGAAGTCTGGTTATAAAGAAAGCAGCACAGCTCCTGGCCATAGCAACTGTGCACTCATTGCGTCCTCCCAGGACAAAGGTTGGGTCTCTTTCATCTTTTGCATTGTGAATGCTAATGCAGTACCTAATATATAGCAAGAAGATAAAAAATATTTGATATGTGATAAATTGCTAGAGAACACATAGCTCTTTCAATAATTTTGGCAAATAGTCTTTTGGAAAATATCATGAAGGGTATCTTTAGCAGTTAACGGTATGCCATACCCGATATCGATTACTTTCATGCTAGTTAGGGATGGGTTCACCAACATGACAACACCCCTAACACTGTTAGCCTACCAGTTCCTAGGTTCCCCTGTTAATGATCAAGACACTTAATGCCAAGTTGTGTGAGGAGTTGAGAGGCCCCACTTCTAGGCTTCATTTTAAGGGCTTCTGAATGAGGAACTTTTTCAACATGGCCCTCATTCGTGCAGAACCTATTCTCTACGTCTTTGAATTTATAAGGAGTTTCTTGGTCAAACTTTCTAAGCCTGAATATCTATATCTTATCAGTAAAATTTCCCAGAATTTGTTTCCTGTATCCTACTGACCCAAAAGAGAACTCCTTTTCTACATATTAAAAACATCACTTGCATGAATAACTGTTCCTTTAATTTCTGGGACATGAAGTTCTGCAGGCTTACTGACTAGAAACTTCTCCTGAGGCATTTCAAATGTTGAATTGAGAAGCACATTAGGGAGTTTCAGCATGAAATTTCATATCCAATATGATCCAGCATCAAGTCGCCTAAGAACTAATAGTAATGGAACAGTATTTGGAAAGGTGATGCAGTTCTGAAATAGCATAAGCATCTATACTTTTATCAGAGTATAAAAATCTCTATAAATGTCAACCTTCAACCATGACTGAATGGTAATGGTCAACGGGACATCTACGATATTTCAACAGTTTCAGAAAATGCCTCAGTCCTAGTTCAAGTGTGGGCTGGATGTAAAGACTTTATGATGACACATATTTAGGGCCTAAAGACTGAAGGAACATATGTTTTGTTTTCCTTATTTTCCTTATTTTTCACATGTTACTAATTTATTTTCCTCCAGGTCAAATAAATGAACAACAGAAATCAAAATGACTAATCAAACTTTTCAAAAAGCCTTTTATCACAGTGTTTATCCATAGCATCATCCCCTCTGTTTCTAATACTTTTCCACCTTGTTCAGAGAATTCCTACTTATTCTTCGAGGATTACTTCAGGTGTCAACCACCCTCCTACCTCCTCTGAGGAACCCGTCCCTTCCCCACTCACCACCACAACCTTCACTAGGGAATCGTTTTCTCTTTCCCCTCTGATCTTAGAGCAACTCTCGTATTTACTCTGTCCATATCTTTCCAACTAGACTGTGATCATCTGGATGCCAGAGACCATTTTTTCTAACCTTCAAATTCTCAGTGCAAAGCAAATAAAGTGTTAAACAACATTTGGGATTTTAAGGAATGAAAGCAACCAACATCGTAATGTCTTTAGATCAGTTAAACAAAGCTTCCCTTTTATAGACTCTATGCTCTGCAGTCTTGAATCTCAAATATCACTGTGACCTGAGCAACAGTCAGAATGTCTCTGCCAGTGAGCATGTCATGCTCAGTGTGCATTTTCTGACATCTGGGCTGATCTTCTTGGCCAGAATTCACTTCATGTGGATGGAGGACAGCATTTATAGGAGAAGCTGCCCTATCAACTTCAGTAACAAAGAACATTGATCTTTCCTAAAAGTGGGATCACACCACCTATTCTCACAAGATTCCCTCTAGAAGAATCCCATCCTCCTTGAGACGTGTTGGACTGTAGAGAACAGAAAGGGTCATCCGTAGCTCTTTCCCACCCACTTTTCTGTAACAAGATTACCTTAAACCAACTTATCCTGTAGTCCCTGCTGTCCTCAAACCAAAGCAACTCTCAAGGTGACAGAAGACCTGATCCACCACCATGCTCCCAGCACACAGAAACTCTAGACTATTTCTTTACGTAAGCATTGACCACAAAAGGACAAACCAAGTAAAAGGATGGCACTGACTTGAAAAGGAGAGAAAATTAGTTTGTCCAGTAAAGGGATGGCACCGACTTGAAAAGGAGAGAAAATTACTTTAACTGGTACGGATACTAACTTCACTACTCTCAAGAGCATTATTTCATTTCAACGAATAAATATGTGCAGCAATATGCTTTCTTGATTTGGTATTCCTGCTCCATCTGAAACACTTGGCAGAGGCAGGCAAATATTTTGGCCCTGGGAGGCAGCGGTAGCAGTGGCTTTAAAAGTCCTAGAGCAAGTAGGTGAGCAGGAGACAAAGAGGGTGTCTTTGGGTCACGTTTCAAAGTACAGTTTCATTTTGTTGATGTGGCTGTTGTTTTATGTTGTAATTCTATTAGAAATGCTGGGAAGGGGAATACTGGATTTTTCTGGGGTCCTCACATGCTAATAATCATTCACCACTGACACTTGAACAATTTAATGCACTGGAAAATAAATCTGTGTTTCATATCCTCTACACTGTGGAACTTTGTGTTCCCAGCTTGTTCTATTTTTGCCGTTGGACCATTTCATTTTGAAGACACACTTGGGGAAGATGACAGCATTAATTTAGCTAACAATATTCACTTTGTTTTCATTAGTTGTTTTGTAGTTTTATATTTTGATGATTGATCTGATAAATGTATAATACCCAGAGGGTGCCTCTGTTTGTATTAATAACAGCGTCTCATTCACACTTCATCAATGATAGAACAGCTCAGCTTCACTGTCAAAGGAGTACGAATCAGAAATGGTCATGAGAGGCGGAATACTTTTAATGCAGATGGAAATTACAGGGAGGGTGGGATGAGGTGGGTAGGGAGGAAAAGTATAATCTGAAGTACAAGACACTGTGTAGGGGCAGCAGACATGGGTTCTCTAAACAGCTGACTTGGGCAAGTCAATTAAACCATCTAAACCTCAGTATTTTCCTCTTCAAAATGGGTATGGGCAAGTTACACTAGAAAAAATTCATGATTCTATAATTGTATACTTATATACGTTGAGTTTATAATTGTATCAACACTATTAATTGAGCGACGATGACCCTTGTGATCCCCTAACAGAAAACTTTAGAAAGAAGAAATGATGGTGTAAATAATTTTTGGAAGTCAATAAATTACAATAACCATTTATTGGATGCTTATGTGACAGGCATAATGCTTTTATATGCATGTTATATTATTTTATCACCACTATCATATTGTTCTATGGGTACTTCATCCTTATCTTAAAAATTTAAAAATCTAGCCTCAAAGGGTTTATGTAACCTGCCCAGTCACATAGCTAGAACCAAAATTCATATCCAGAACTCTCAGACTTCTAAGCCTGAGCATTTAACTATATCACCTCTGAGTTAAATTCTATAGCAGCCATAGTTATAAAGTTTCATCTTCCAAGTGTACACTGCAATCACAAGTGTCCATATCTGTGTCACAGAAATGCACACCATTTCGCTGAGTCCATAATATAGAGATATGTTCTACTACACCACATTACACAATTGGTAGAGCAGGGGGAGATAAAGGTAGCCTTAGAAGTAAATGCTTTGGAAAACATTCTAAGAAAGAAACAATAAGTACTTGAATTTATTTTATTATTTGTTTATGTATGCTGTCTCAGAATGTCTACATCCAGGAAAATGCATGTGTACTTCCATTATTATCCTCAACACATTAGATGAAATCATCTGTACATGCACATTTCACTCACTAGACTTAATATTTCTGAAAATGAGAGCCCAAGCCTTATTTACCTTTAAATTCCCAGCATGTAACCCAATGTTATACAAATACAGAATAAACAGTAAACATCAGCTACACATAATTTAATGAATAAGCATTTCCCCAAAATCAATTTATCCTGAAAATTTCCTGTGCTATCCCTTCCTTTGTGAATCTCTGAAAGAAGAAAAAAAGTAAAAAAGAAATGTCTAATTCTGCTAGAGTAGAAAAGAGAAAGCAGAAAAAGAAACTGAATATTTAAAACATGGTTAAGCATCCATGGGAAGGAGAAAATAGTGCTATCAGAATGAGACTAAACCTTACCAAAAGGAAGGTAGCCTGAAAACTATTTTTTTAAATGTGTATGTTCCTTATCTGATATAATTTATAGGAAAAAATTTAATAGTGTTTTCTACAAGATGGTTTATAATGACTTCAAGTACTTATCAACTCTACCAAAAGGGAGTTTGAAAAGTGGGCCATTAAGATCCAGATGACCGATGGGGAACTGAACCCATTAGCAGCTGAGGGAGCATGGCCTTAGAAGACACCAACAAAGCAATTTGGTCTTAAAATATGATGTGAAAACTTAAAGGTGTGAAAAGAGACCAGAAGTAAAAGCTCTGCTGTCATAGTAGGCTCTCTGTCCTTGGTCATCTTGGGGGCAGGTAGCCTATCTTGCTCTCATTCTCCCCATCCTCCTTATTTATCAGTATCCTAGAGTAAATAATATCCCAGCATAATTAAGTATATGGAAAATGAATCTATAGTCACCCCAGGTTAGATTTCTCATATATTTAGAGAACATGTCTACATCAGTGGCCATGAGTCATATCAAACAAATGACCATTTCTCCTTAACCATGCTCCTAAAATTATGTACAAAAATAGCTACTTAAATCTCCACTGAGTCCTTCTACTGTCTTTGAATGCTGATTCAGAAGGACTATTTGGTGTTTAAAAACTTCAATGCCTTCTTTTCTAGTCTTTTTCTTACTGTTTTGCATGGGAGAATAGAGAAATCTAAGTCATACTTCCAGGGACTCACATAAGCATAAATATTTCTTTTTTCTATGCAATTTAAAGGTGAACTTTATGATGAAGAAAAAAGAATGTAATCAGCCGTCTTTTGCACAATGGGAATAATCCTGTGTAATCAATAATAATTTTGCATAAAAGTGTTTAATTTTAAGTGATCGTGATAACATTAAGTGGTACTGTCTTTGTATTTCTCCTGCTTTCATTAAATTGCTCCTTTAGCTGTGTCACTACACAGACAGGAGTACATTGATAGGTATCTGAGCTTGTAGAAATCAATGAAAAAAACTCATTGTGGTTCTTTCTAGTTTCTCCCTGCCCTAGATCCTCTCTCTTCCCTTTGCTGCCTTTCTCTGTGCCCCAGGAGACTGATCCCTACCTATTGCATCAGCCAGGATCCCTTCCAGCTGTTCCCCGCAGGGGCAGCCAATGGGAGGCACTCCTCCCAAGAGATTGAAGGAGAAAGGGGAGTAAGAAGGTTGGGAAAATGTTTCCGTCTCCCTCTCTGCTCTGAGTGGTGCCCACCCCCCATAACCCCAGCTCCTGCCTGGCAGCCCCTCCTCATTTCTCAAGCTCTCTCTGATTCCGGAAACACCACTGTCTCCCCATTTCCCTTTAGACCAGGGTGTGGTATTGGCTTCCTGCTGTTGCTTGTCTCAGTGTCTAATACCCTTTCTGTTCTCTGACCCAGTAAGCCAGTCCTGCATTAAACTCTCTTTATTGGAGTGGATTCTATTTCCAACTAGGCCTTGACTGATCAAACTGTGAACCTGAAAGTAGATCAACTTAAGCTTTTCCCATTCCAATCCCTTAACTCTGTTGAAATATCTATGAAAATAATGTCCCTTCTCTTTGTGTGATTGAGACTGGGATGAACCAGTTCAACAGTAACATAGCCAGAAGGGATCTTTAATCCTGGTAATCAGGGAGCATATGGATGTTCGCAAATTTTTACACTGGACAACCGCTTCTCCTTGCCCCCGCTCTGGAGTCACCATTCTTGCCAACAGCAATGGGACATCATATGCCCTTTTACTGCAGTGAGAACAGAGGAGGTCAGAGAGCAGTGCTGGAGTGATAACACCTTGGAATCTGAGACAAAACAAAAACTCAGTAACATTGATCACATCTGGATTGAAATTTTTTACATTTTGTTCATCAGGGATTTTTTGCGTTAATTGAATTGTTAACATATTGCATGTTTGAATTATTTATCTTGGTTAACGAGGTTTTTTGGCACCCCCTCATATTTTATACCCAAGATGAGTGCCTCACTCTTCTCTCCCTAGTCCAGGCCTTTTTGGAAAGAGTCAGAAAATGAAAAGCTGTCTCAAATTGAAAGACAGCCAAGGCTAGATTATGGTACTGTTATTAAAGATGCAAACTTAGAATTCAGACACACTTAAGTTTGAATTTTTCCCCTACCACTTACTAGTTGTGACCTTGGACAAGTTTCTTAAACTCTCTTAGCCTCAATTTCCTCATTGCAAGATGAAGATAATAATATAGGTTAGTAAACCCTAATCTGCATTGCAACATCCCCAAAGTTCTTGGAACTAAATGATTGTTTGTACCTTTGGCACAAACTAATTTGCAGCAAATTCTTACTGAGCTGAGGTAAGGCAATTCATAGTCTTTATTTACCCCACAGATAAAGCAATTACTTATGGGGTGCTGCCTCAGATCCCACTGGGGGTGACACAAACTAAATATATGTTATATGCACCATTTAGCCTGTCTGAAATCTAAAAGTTCTGAATTCAAAAACTTAGATAAGCCTAAGGGTTTTGGATAATGACTGTGAACCTGTAATGGCTCTTTGTGGGGATTCAATGAGATGCTGCATGAGAGGACCATCACAGAGTGGGCCACCTGGTGACACTCACCGGGAAACAGGCTTTCCCAGAATCCTAGAAACTCAGAAGCAGAGATTCCATTCCAGGCCCAGACACTGCTTGCTCCCTGGTGGAAGATGAGACCTTGCAGACACTGAGTTGGATTATAGAGGCAAATAGGTTATATAAGTCCTTCCCGAAAATGATGTAAACACTGAATATTAAAGGGCAGTGTCATGGCAAGAATGAAGATGTATCCTCTTTGTGTGGACAGTGCCTCAGGCATCTATAGGCTCCTGTTAGTTTCAGGGGGAAGCCAAGGAAGCTATGCTGACATATGCTGTGTCTGCTCCTATCCTGTGTGGCCACCTCCCTTCTGATTAGGTTTGCATCCCTGGCTAATTAAATTAGGAATTTAATCTAACCGTGCAGTAGTGCAGTATGTGCGTTGGGAGTGGGTCTCTTCCTATCAGTTGTAACCTGGCTGAAGCGCTGCAGTGCTCAATAAATATTGCTTATTAATGTCATCTTAATCATGATTGTTTCCTAACTGGCAGCAGGCATTTTTCAAAACTGAAGCTTTCTTAGAAATCAGTTGATTTACAGCATAATCTTTGAGCAATTGCAGATGCAGAGACTAAAATTTCACTGTAATTTTGACTAAAAGCTTGATTGAAGAAAGTGAAAACGTCATCCCAGCCTGGGGTGGGATGGGAACTATATCAGCAGAACATAAATGATGAAGAGACATCTAGACTGGACCATAACAGAGACAATTCCTTTAATGGTACATGACTAAGGATTTTACCAATTTCCAATAAGAATCAGAAGTTAATTTCAAAGCCTGCTTTATATTCTTCAGAGTTCCTTATTTTTAATTATGCTTAAATTAACTTGCAAGAACAGTACAGAGTTTTTATTTCACAGGATAGGTTTAGTCATTCTCATTTTTTTTTTTTTGCCTACGCATTGTCTTCAGAGTTTTAGATGATTAATCTTATTGGGGACCCCATCTGTAACTTCAATCAGAATTCTGGTGCTCAGAATGGGCAAAGCAGATTAGAGCCACTCTCAATGGTAGCCTTGTATCTGGGGGAATTACTTGTGAAGATGACCCAATAAATGGATACAAACACCCCTCAGACTTGCTGATGTTAAGGAGGAGTTTGTGTACTTACCAGAATCATCTGACAAGATGGGCAATGGGGTAAAACACTTGACTCACTCTGCCTCAGTTACATTTATAAAATTAGGGAGTTGCACTAGAATATTTTTTCAAATTTTTTCTTTCCGCAGAACTCTTTCCTTATATTATTTTTTTAAGTAGGAAGCCCAAAATATGACATAAAAATAGAGGCATACTGTTTGAAGCAGGAGTTGAGGTGACAAGTCAAAACTTAAATACTAACGATTTTCATATGTATTTGCCTGGGGTTTTACATTTGGTCTTCTGTATAATTCTTTAGGATGGTGGTTCAGATGTCACTATGTCATTCCTCTTCTGTGCAAGCAGGAAGCACATCAAGAGTTAAGTAACTTGTTCATAACCACACAAGTGACACCATGACTTGAACTCAGGTCTCCTGATTTAGAATAAATATGCAGAGGTCATTTGCAATAATTTTCCTTAGCCATCAGAAAGTCTCAATTCTAGTCACTGTCATTTCTCTGTTACTAGTTCCTAGTTCTAACTAGATAAATACCTGGTGGATGCTCTAGAGGTCTGACTGTCACCTTCCTTAAAGCAGTTCACCTGGCATTTCCAGGTAGTGTGGTCAATGTTGTTACCTGTAGAAATGCAGCCTGGCTTATTCTGGCGCATCAATCTACAGTTAGAGAACTTCTAGTTCTGGTATGTTTGACAGTCCGTAAGGGGAAGCTTTGAGCACCTAATCCTATTAAGCATATTGTGTTTTATAGATGTGGGGGAGTTGGAGGGGAGGGAAAGAAATGGGAAAAAAAAACACAATTAGGTAGTGCATCTTATTTGTAATTTGCTATTTTCTTTACTCTCAGTTCATCTCTTGTAGCTGAACCAACAATCTGCCTCCTTCCAAACAAGCTTATTTAGTCAGCATAACCAGTGCCTTGTATAATAACCAGACATTGTGCCTTGTATAATAAATTCTCTGCTCAAAATGATCCTAATAATGCAGTCTTTTCAGCTTTGAGGGAGGAAAATTAGCCTTAGTTAGAAAAGGCATTTCTATAATTCACTTTCAATCATTTCAGTGTCAGTAACCACATATATGTACATAAATCAATTTTGGATCAGACCTTAAGTTGGATCATTGGGAAAGAATATCAGGACAATGAAATAACAGAATAAACAGAACCGCAGCCCATAAGGTATAACTCTTTCACTTCTCTCTTCTTTACTTTTTGAACCCAGCTTTTTTCCCTATCAATGAATACTAAAATAGCATTATTAAAAGAGATTATTGACCTCCTAACCATCCAAACCAATGGCCCTTTCTTCAGTTCTTGCCTGCTGTCTTTGAATTCCACATAGCACCTGACTCTAGTAATCATCTTCTCCTTAAAATGCTCTCCTTCTCTGAGTTTGTGGATATGAAGCTATTACATTTTTCACCTTTCTGAAAGTCCTGAGTTTTTCTTCACTTGCTCCCAATGTTAAGTTTTTTCTTCTTTTTCTCTTTATTTACCTTCTACTTCAGATGTCACATCTAGTTTCCAGCTTCAAATATCATTATAGGGAAGACCTCCAAATACTAATAATTGTAAATTTCCTAGTGGAAAGAAATGAAACAATGGGAAGAAGAGACACAGGCAGTGACTAATCCACATACTGCTAGTCACTCACTGGAAAGAGAATCCATGTGTTTCCTGGAAAAGGGATAGACTAGATTTACAATTTATGAGCTGTTCAAATTTTCACCCTTGTTTATAAAGCTAATAGTGATCCCCTTCTGCTTTTGGAGTTTGGGCAAGTTTCCTCTTTACATAAATTTGCCTCTTTGTTTCTCCTTACTAATACATAGCTATGGGATTTTGAATATTGACTCATTTCTTTCATGTCATGCTACATCGAAATAGACCATGCACAAAGCAAACTTAAGCAAGAGAACTTACAAAAACTAAATATGAACCCATATGAAAAATGTTAAAATGAAATTGTTTTGGTAGTTTTATGGATATCCTTCCCAAATCTTTACTTGCATAAAGATTTTTCTTTTTATATAAATTGAAACATCCATGGTAATTTTGAGGGAGAGAGTACTGAAAGGAAAATAGGTCCTTGAGTCAAGTCACAGGTTCATATAGAGGTTTCACAACTTTCTAGTTCAACTTCAATTTCTTTATTTCTGAAACAGAATTATTACAAATGCCTGTTATGATTCTTAGGAGGATTAAAGGTAATGATGTGAAATGCCTATAACATAGTAGATTCTTATAAATAGTAGTTACTCTTATAGTATACCACCTCCATAGCGGAGAAGGGGGACCAGGAGGCCAAAATAAATCTAAATGAAATGAAGGAAATCAGACTTTGATTCAACTAAAATCAAGAAGTCAAGTTGAAAACAGATCAAGATATCCTGAACTATACTTTTATTCCGTATTCATAACAAGTATAATTACAACTATTATTTAAGTTTTCTTATTTGTGTAATAAGGGAAAGA
>NW_006791061.1:188038-202286 GCF_000442215.2 Lipotes vexillifer | reverse complement strand
GGGAAAGAGCTAAACAATATGGCAACATCTAATACAGTTAAAAGCTCTGGTATATGCGACAAGAAAAGTTAAGAATTTAAGGGCTGCCTGGGTGGTTTGTTGCTCTGTGCAAGGTTGTCAAATAGGTTTTTGTATACTTGCATTATCGGATTATTTGATTTCAGACTTATGGTGTATGCTATTAGCCTATGAAATATTGAAAAGAATTTAAAGGCTGGATATGAGCACAGGATAGTCAACAGAACCTGACCAATGAACCTATCTTATCAAGTTTAGATGCAGGAAGGGAGGGGTCAGGTGCTCTGTATCTGCCATACCTGGTAGTCTGTGAGTATTAGATTACATTTTCATAGCTGTATAGGTAGGTTATTTTTTTCCCAAATGTCTCTGAAACAAACTTTGATATAAATGCTTTGTGCCCCAACAAGCCTTAGTAGACTCAGATCTTCATGCAGTGAAAAGATGTTTCCCCTGCTTCAGAAATCAATCACTGCAAACAGC
Organism: Lipotes vexillifer; assembly: GCF_000442215.2. Taxonomy (NCBI): domain Eukaryota; kingdom Metazoa; phylum Chordata; class Mammalia; order Artiodactyla; family Lipotidae; genus Lipotes; species Lipotes vexillifer. The sequence continues at coordinate 201,785 of NW_006791061.1, read as the reverse complement.
AGAGGCAACTTAAACTGCCTCAGACTGGTGTCAAGCTTAAAGAAAAGAGAAAAAATTACCTTGCTCCATGAGGATGAACAGCAAAATCCTAGCAACTGACCTTTGACTGAGTGGTTATAGGAAAATGCTCTATTTGCTCCCCTGAGCCAATTGAATCACAATGCTCATTGTGCCCTGGAAAAATATCAACTTCAGCTATAAAAAAATGGAATAACTAAACAGAATGTTTGATCAATTAATGGCTCCCTTTTAACCACATCTTTAGCAGGATAGGCCTAAAAGAGTAGGCCTATGACAAGAGCTACAAAACAGCCAACCTATCTTAGATTATTCCTAGAAGGTCTTGGGTACATCTCCTAGAAAGTGAACAAAGAAATCATGACACTATTTAATAAGTTTTCAATTACCCAGAAGTTGGTAATCTTATTTGTGGATGGTTCATATCTCTATTCTCCTTCTGCTCCCTCTGGCTGAATGCCTTTTGGCTATTACAGTGTCCATGTGCACTTCCATGACAGGGGCAGGGAGAGATGTCAGCAAGCATACAAACTGAGAGACCCATAAAAGTGAGAGAATAGCAAGCCCTGTGGCTAAATGAGGCTTACGTATTAACTGCAGATCTAAAAATTCCATGCTTTTCCTGAAATCATACTATGATGTCCTACCAGCTCAGGGCTTTATATTACCAGCATTCAATAAATATTAGTATAAAGAAAGTACAGCACAGTGATAAGAGTCCAGGGCATAGAGTTGGGTTACCTGTGTTCACATCCCATCTCTAAACTTAAAGTTGAATGACTTACTTACTTGACCTCTCTGTGCCTTAGTTTCCTTATTTGAAAAATAGCAACATGATAGATTGCATTGTTTTCAAAATATGGGTTGAAGGGGCAAAGTCTGGAGATGAGAATGTACCAAGGGAGAGAGATTAATTAAATTTCTGCCATTTTCATAGCTCCCAACGAACAGCAACAAGGGCAGCTATCTGTGGTGGAAAAAACATATACACTCTCCCAAACAGAAAGTCCACAGACCATGTGACATTCTTTCCAAGCACCCTTTCACTGATGTGATTAGTTCACCATGAAGAAGGTGAATCCATAATTGATGTATATGCTCCTTGGGAGGAAATAAACAACAAGTTGGTCAACAGAAGCATCAAAGAAGAAATTTTAAAATATCTTGAGACAAATGAAAATGAAAAAATAACTTTCCAAAACCTATGGAAAGCAACAACAGCAGTTCTAAGAGGAAAGCTCATAGCAATATAGGCCTACCTCAAGAAAAAAGAAAAATCTTAGATAAATAATCTAACTTTACACCTAAAGAACTAGAAAAAGAAGGATAAGCAAAGCCCTAAGTTAGTAGAAGGAAGAAAGTAATAAGGATCCAAGATGAAATAGAGAGTAAAACAAACAAACAAAAAACAATAAAAATGATCAATGAACCTAACAGCTGGTTCATTGAACAGATAAAGAAAATTGATAAACCTTTAGCAAGACTCATCAGGGAAGAGTTTTGGCCAAATAAATAAAATCAGAAATGAATAAGGAGAAATATAACTGATATCACAGAAATACGAAGAGTCATGAGACTACTGTGAACAAATATATAGCAATAAATTGGACAACCTAAAAGAAATAGATAAATTCCTAGAAACCTATAATCTTCCAAGACCAATTACTAGTAAGGAGATTGAATCAGTAATCAAAAAAGTCTCAACAAACAAAAGTCCAGGACTAAATGGCTTTACTGGTGAATTCTACTAAACATTCCAAGAAGAATTAATAACAATCTTCTCAAACTTTTCCAAAATAGAAAAGGAAGGAGCACTTCCAAACTCATTTTACGATGTCAGCATTACCCTGATACCAATCAGACAAAGACGTCACAAAGAAAGAAAATGATAGGCCAATATTCCTGATGAACATAGATGCAAAAATCCTCAACAAAATACTAGCAAACTGACTCCAACAATACGTTAAAAGATCATACACTATGACCAAGTGGGGTTTATTCTGGGGATGCTAGGATGGTACAACATCTACATATCAGTCAATGTGATAACACCACATTAACAAAATGAAGGATAAAAATTACATAATCATCTCAAAAGATGCAGAAAAACCATTAGACAAAATTCAATATCTTCTTATGATAAAAACTCTCAACAAAATGGGCATACAGAGTACATACCTCAACATATTAAAGGTCACATAAGCCCACAGCTAACATCATACTTAATAGTGAAAAGCTGAAAAGCTTTTCCTCTAATATCGAGAACAAGACAAGTATGCCCACTCCCACCACTTTTATTCAACACAGTATTGGGAGTGTTAGACAAAGCAATCTTACAAGAAAAATAAATAAAAGTAATGCAAATTGGAAAGGAAGAATACAACTGTCACTGTTTTCAGATTACCTGATTCTATATAGAGAAAACTAAAGATGGCACCAAAAATGTTAGGACTAATAAATTAATTCAGTAAATTTGCAGGATACAAAATTAATATACAGAAATCTGTAGTATTTCTATATACTAAAAATGAACTACCAAAAAGAGAAATTAAGAAAATAATCTGATTTACAATTTCATCAAAAAGTATAAAATATCTAGGAATAAATTTAACCAAGAGGTGAAAGATCTATATTCTGAAAACTATAATACACTGATGAAAGAAACTGAAGGCAACACAAACAACTGAAATGATATATTGTGCTCATGGATTGGAAGAATTAATATTGTTAAAGTACCCATATTACTCAAAGCAATCTACAGATTAAATGTAATCCCTATCAAAATACCCATGGCATTTTTCACAGAACTAGAATAAAGAATCCTAAAATTTATATGGACCACAAAAGACCACAGATAGCCAAAGAAGCCTTGAGAAAGAAGAACAAAGCTAGAGGTATCATGCATCCTGATTTCAAACTATACTACAAAAGCTATAGTAATCAAACAGTATGGTACTGGTACATAAACAGACATGTAGATCAGTGGAACAGAATAGAGCCGAGAAGTATACCTAAGCTTATATGGTCAATTAACCTATGACAAAGGAGAAAAGAACATACAACAGAGAAAAGACAGTCTCTTCAATAAACGATGTTGGGAAAACTGCACAGCTACAATCAAAAGAATGAAACTAGACCATTTTCTTATACTGTATATAAGAATAAATTCAAAATTGACTAAAGACTTAAATGTAGGATGTAAAACCATAAAACTCCTAGAAGAAAACATGGGCAGTATGCTCTTTGACATTAGTCTTTGCAATATTTTTTGGATCTGTCTCCTCAGACAAGGGAAACAGAAGCAAAAATGAACAAAGAACTACATCGAAATAAAAAGGTTTTGCACACTGAAAGAAACCATCAACAAAATGAAAAGATAGCCTAATGAATAGGGGAATATTTACAAATGATACGTTTGATAAGGGATTAATATCCAAAATATATAAAAACTCATACAACTCGACATCAAAAAAACCCAAACAGTCCAATTTAAAAACGGGCAGAGGACCTGAATAGACATTTTTCCAAAGAAGACACACAGATGGCCAATAGGCACATGAAAAGATGCTCAACATCACTAATCATGAAGGAAATGCAAATCAAAACCACAAAGAGATATCATCTCACACCTATTAGGGTGGCTATTATCAAAAGACAAGAAATAACAAGTGTTCGCAAGTATGTGGAGAAAAATGAACCTTAGTGCACTGTTGGTGGGAATGTAAATTGATACAGTCACTCTAGAACTGGTATGAAGTTTCCTCAAGAAATTAAAAATAGAACTACTAAATGATCCAGCAATTCCACTTTTGGGTATTTATTCAAAGAAATGAAAGCACTAATTCAAATATATATATATACTCTCCAATGTTCATAGCAGCATTATGTAAAATAGCCAAGATATGGAAACAACTTGTGTCCACTGATAGATGAATAAATAAAGAAGATATGGTATATTCATACACTGGAATATTACTCATAAAAAGAATGAAGTCTTGCCATTTGCAACAACATGGGTGGACCCAGAGAGTATTATGCTGAGTCAAATAAATCAGACAGAGAAAGACAAATGATCTATGTTACCACTTATATGCAGAAGCTTAAAACAAACAAACAAACAAAAAACTAATGATCAAATGTAACAAAACAGAAGCTGACTTAATAGATATAGAGAACAAGCTGGTGGTTGCCAGAGGGCAAGAGGATGCGGAAGATGGGAGAAATAAGTGAATGGGGATTATGAGGTACAAACTTCCAGTTATAAAATAAATAAGTCACAGCCATGTAATGTACAGCATAGGAAATACAGTCAATAATATTGTAATAACAATAATATTTTAATAACTTTGTATGGCAACAGATGGTAAGTAGACTCACTGTGGTGATCATTTTGTAATGTATAAAATTATTGAATCAATATGTTTCATACGTCTGAAACTAACATAATATTGTAAGCCCATTACATGTCAATTAAAAAAACACACATAAAGAAAGCAGGAAGAAATTAATAAAAATAAAGAATAAGATGGTGAATTACAAATAGAAAAACCATAGATTTAACTAGTAAACATAAGGATGAAGAATGTGAGAATGATAATGTGACTCACCATATTCTGAGGTTCTCTTGAAAAAGGTCTGAAATATTCTTCCTCTTCAAATCTCCAAGATTTTCCTTTCTCCCATTTTTATAAAACATCAAATTTTGCTTAGAAATAATACGACATGCTCCTAAAATGTATTCTTATTTCTAAAATGGATAAAGCGCTATCTCTTAGAATTCAGCTCAGCCAAATTAATGTCACCAGACTCATACTAGATAAAAAGGACTGGCATTCAAACTGGAGGAGGTCACTGTTCTCCTGTCGCTCATCTAGTAGGGAAGACAGACCTATACAGAGAAATGCAGTTTTAGGGTAGTCAGCATGTGGTAATGGAGTTAAATAAACAACAATAATAATTCATTGCTTTTTTTTTCCCCTATTGCAGAAGGACAATTTACTCTGCTCAAGACAATTTATTGTACAACAAGCTTTAGCAGGGAAAAACAAAAATTGAAGTGATGTGATTTGAGTGACAGTTTTGTATTAATATTCTAAAACCTATGACAAATCGCTTAATCTCCTTGTGCCTCAGCTCCCTCATCTAAGAAACCAGGAGAATGACTGTACTCACAGTACTGAGCTCACAGCGTGCAAGGTTCAAATGAGATAATGTTCCTGAAAACCCTTTTTTTTTTTTAACATCTTTATTGGGGTATAATTGTTTTACAATGGTGTGCTGAAAACCCTTTTAAATGTGCTATGTGCAAAAGTTATTTTCATTGACGCCATTAGCATCAAAGTGTAAATGATTGTGAATTTCACACTTTTCTTCCACTTGCTCTTGAAAACCATCTTCCCTCACCACTCTTTGAAGTCAAGACTTTCTTAAGTGAATAGTGTACAAAGGATCCTGATTCACAAATTTAATGGCTGCACTCCTTCATCTTAAAGCCATAGTCATACCCCAAGTCAGTTAAGATCAGTGTGTGGTCGAGAGCGTACAGTTCTTTGTAGCCTAAATACTGAGACTCTTTAGGATATGTTGTGTTTACTCTTTTAGACTCTATTCATTATTTAGACATTCTTATTAATCATGTAATTACAATGTAATTACAATTACAAAACAATAGAAATTCTCCAAACTGACCTCAGGTTAACAGATTCTGCTTACCCACAGCTCTCTGCTACAGGATGAATGCTCACACGAATACACCTTTTAAATGTTGACATTCTGTTCCTATCTTTGAGTGATATGCGTACTAAGAGTTGATGTCTATTCCCAAACTCTTCAGGTGGATTTTACTGGTAGCTATAAGTACGTAATTAAATTTACTATTAGGGCTTCCCTGGTGGCGCAGTGGTTGAGAGTCCGCCTGCCGATGCAGGGGACACGGGTTCGAGCCCTGGTCTGGGAAGATCCCACATGCCGCGGAGCAGCTAGGCCCATGAGCCACAGCTACTGAGCCTGCGCATCTGGAGCTTGTGCTCCGCAACAAGAGAGGCCGCGACAGTGAGAGGCCCGAGCACCGTGATGAAGAGTGGCCCCCACTTGCTGCAACTGGAGAAAGCCCTCGCACATAAACGAAGACCCAACACAGCCAAAAATAAATTAATTAATTAATTTTAAAAAAAAATTTACTATTAGATAAAATAAAAATGCAAGTGGGAGAAATTGAATTGTTTCCATCAATTTGAGGTTGAATGGTTTAGAAAGATTCAAAAATAGGCAAAAATTCACTATCAAATGAGTTGCGAACAAGACAATTATATAAGGTTAAGGGGAAAGAAGATAAAAAAATCTAAAGGGATTCTGACATTGGTACTGTGTCAGAAGTATCTAACTTCTTATTCTACTTTCAAGAATATGGAAATTTAGGGTCATACCTTATGATTAATGTAATAAAATAAATCAGAACTTTTATCAATGGACACAAAGAATAGAGTCTAAATGGTCAAAGAACAGGCCTGAGCACTATCTCAAAAGACTGTTGAATGAATGTACACTTCATGTCTTAAAATTTAACATTTTTAATGTATATAGGAGTCATTTTTATGATTCTTTGTTTTGACTTTTTAAAATAAACTGACCAAGTATGCATTATTAAAATATTAATATTACTTTGGGGACTTCCCTGGTGGCGCAGTCGTTGGGAGTCCGCCTGCCAGTGCAGGGGACACAGGTTTGAGCCCTGGTCCAGGAAGATCCCGCATGCCGCGGAGCAACTAAATCCGTGCTCCCCAACTACTGAGCCTGCATGCCACAACTACTGAAGCTTGCATGCCTAGAGCCCATGCTCCACAACAGGAGAAGCCACAGCAATGAGAAGCCTGTGCACTGCAACAAAGAGTAGCCCCCGCTCACCGCAACTAGAGAAAGCCTATGCGCAGCAATGAAGACCCAATGCAGACAAAAATAAATTTTAAAAATTAAAAAAATAAAGTATTAGTTTGTAAACTGAAATTATGTCAAAATGAGAACATATAAGAACATACATGATTATTTTAAAATTCCATTAAATGAATAAATATGAACTTCCCAATTCAGTCTCAGGTAAAATAATAGACTCTGTAAGGAACAGAAAGACAAATAAAGCTAAGCACCCACTTTCAAGGCTCTGAAAACTCACAGACTTCTTACATGTGGGAAAGTTCTCAGATACCTATGTACCCACTGTAGAACTGAAAACAGAGAAGAACAAAGAGCATTTTTGTCTACTACTCAATTCTGTAAGGGTTAAAATTGCAGCCTGCTGCAGTCCTGACCAGCAGTGTACTCTGAGAGGAAATTAAGATAACAGTATGAGGCACTCTATGCTTTGGACAAGCAGCCCCCTTAGATAGATGTATATTTCTGGAAGGACTTTTTTTTTTTTTTTTGGCGGTACGCGGGCCTCTCACTATTGTGGCCTCTCCCGTTGCGGAGCACAGGCTCCGGATGCACAGGCTCCGGATGCACAGGCTCAGCGGCCATGGCTCACGGGCCCAGCCGCTCCGTGGCATGTGGGATCCTCCCGGACTGGGGCACGAACCCGTGTCCCCGGCATCGGCAGGCGGACTCTCAACCACTGTGCCACCAGGGAAGCCCTCTGGAAGGATTTTAATGAACTCAGATTCTTGCATCTTCTCCTACATAGAAAAGCACTAAGATCACTAACCTGAGATATCTCTTCTTGACTAGCAGTAATCTTTCACCAAGATATATACTTGAGAGCACAGGTTCTCTAGTCAAAAAATCACATATAAACTGGCTTCTCCCCCTACCTCTTCAGAACAACTTCCTCAGAGCTACTGAGTGACTGTCTCCCAGGCTCTAGTCCTCAGTAAGGCCCTGAATAAAACTTAACTCACAACTCTTACACTGTGCATTTTTCCTTTAGTCAATACCCTTCAAGTTGTGCAGGTCACAACTGGCATAACCATTTAGGGTGGTTATAATGTAGTCAAAATGAAATGCATCTTTGGTTTTGGTGAACCAATCAGACCCAAGCACTAAAATAGCTGCTGTTTTCCAGTCCGTTTTCTATGTCAGCCACATTAACCATTTTTATTGATAGGAATTGTCACTACATTCCTACCACCATCTAGGTAGGGACAAGTAGGAAATACAATGATTAGCAAGATCTCTGAATTATTTGCAAAGTGCAATGGAAGGTCTTTGAAGGATTTTAAGGTTAATGACATGATCCAATTTACATTTTAAACCCTCTCAGATTATTAGAAGAAGAAAGGGTTAGAATGGAGAGAAAAAAGAAAACCAGCAATGATGTTAATATGTTCTGTTATCTCCAGGTTTCTGAAATTGTTTTATCATGTTTCAGGTGTGGTGAGCACATCTCAACTTCCTTATCCCAGATTCTAAGCTCCTTGATATCAGTAATCACAAATCTCACTGCTTAAAAACATACATCTAGAATTTTCTCGAATTATCTTTATTTAAAAGTTTGTCCTAGGGGCTTCCCTGGTGGTGCAGTGGTTGAGAGTCCGCCTGCCGATGCCGGGGACACGGGTTCGTGCCCCGGTCCGGGAGGATCCCACATGCCGCGGAGCGGCTGGGCCCGCGAGCCATGGCCGCTAAGCCTGCGCGTCCGGAGCCTGTGCTCCGCAACGGGAGAGGCCACAACAGTGAGAGGCCCATGTACTGCAAAAAAAAGAAAAAAAAAAAGTTTGTCCTGAAATTCCTATACACAGTAAAGAATGTGGCAGAAATTCTAATAAGTTGGCTTCCAAATGGCATCTCGCCACGTCTTGCACCCAGAAGCAACGTAAGTCCTTCCTCACTTTGGCTCAGAATATATGGCCACTGCACTCAGGGAACCTAACACACAATAAGTTTAGCTCATCACATATTCTGAAAACTACTTTCTCAGCTAACTTTTAAAAATGTGAGAAGACTAAAAAATGATGTCAGTTCTTTATCATTTTCAGCTACTTCCCTAAAACTAGATACATTTGCTCTTTTTTTTTTTTTGGGGGGGACTCATCAGCCAATTTTCAAGGCAATTTGAGTTCACTTTTTGTGAAAGAGTCTTCAGGAAAATATTCTATCAAGGGCTTTGGGACAATCAAGATAAATGACACTCCTACATTTTGCTCATACTAATCACCCCTTTATGAATCTGCCCAAAAGCATGAATTCCTCTCTCCCAGGCTGCTCTTTATACAATCCTAATGCTGCTGCCTTCTGAGTCCTCTCTGCTTCATGCATTATCACTTCATTCTCTGTCTTGTTCCGCTACTGAGCTGCATCTCCCCCTAAGATTCTATTCTCAGAGTGGTTCTGCTTGGGATTTTGGCTACTAGAGATTAAAATGTTGAAAGAATGAAATAACTGATCTTTTAGGTAACCCTCCTCGCTGTCATCTCCCAGAGGTTGACATTTTTCTATTTCTTCACTTAAAATTTAGATAATCTGTAAAAATATATATATACAATGGATTTGGGGAAATGTGAGTCTACCCATTGGAATACCTTCTGTTTGCTGTCAATATTTTCTTTTCTTTTCTTTTTAATTTTTTTTATTGGAGTATAATTGCTTTACAATGTTGTGTTAGTTTCTGCTGTACAATTAAGTCAGTCAGCTATATGTATACATATATCTCCTCCCTCTTTGGTCCTCCCTCCCACCCCCCTCTTCCCAGCCATCTAGGTCATCACAGAGCACCAAGCTGAGTTTCCCGTGTTTTACAGCATGTTCCCACTAGCTATCTATTTTATTAATGGTAGTGTATATATGTCATCCCTAATCTCCCAGTTTGTCCCACCCTCTCTCCTTCCCACCCTGTGTCCACATGTCCGTTCTCTATGTCTGCATCTCTATTCCTGCCCTGCAAATAGGTTCATCTATACCATTTTTTAGATTCCACATATATGCATTAATATACAGTATTTGTTTTTATCTTCCTGGCTTACTTCACTCTGTATGACAGACTCTAGGTCCATCCACATCTATACAAATGACCCAATTTTGTTCCTTTTTATGGCTGAGTAACATTCCATTGTATATATATACCACATCTTCTTTATTCATTCATCTGTCGTTGGACATTTAGGTTGTTTCCATGTCCTGTCTATTGTAAATAGTGCTGCAATGAACATTGGGGTACATGTGTCCTTTTGAATTATGGTTTTCTCAGGGTATATGCCCAGTAGTGGGATTTCTAGGTCATATGGTAGTTCTGTTTTTAGTTTTTTGAGGAACCTCCACACTGTTCTCCAGAGTGACTGTATCAATTTATATTCCTACCAACAGGGCAAGAGGGTTCCCTTTTCTCCACACCCTCTCCAGCATTTATAGTTTGTACATTTTTGGATGACGGCCATTCTGACCAGTGTGAGGTGATACCTCATTGTAGTTTTGATTTGCATTTCTCTAATAATTAGTGAAGTTGAGCATCCTTTCATGTGCCCCTTGGCCATTTGTATGTTCTCCTTGGAGAGATGTCTATTTAGGTCTTCCACCATTTTTGGATTGGGCTGTTTGTTTCTTTGATATTGAGCTCCATGAGCTGTTTGTATATTTTGGAGATTAATCCTTGGGCTGTTGCTTCATTTGCAAATATTTTCTCCCACGCTGAGGGTTGTCTTTTTGTCTTGTTTATGGTTTCCTTTGCTGTGCAAAAGCTGTTAAGTTTAATTAGGTCCTGTTTGTTTATTTTTGTCTTTATTTTCATTACTCTAGGAGGTGGGTCAGAAAAGATCTTGCTGTGGTTTATGTCAAAGAGTGTTTTTCCTATGTTTTCCTCTAAGAGTTTTATAGTGTCCAGTCTTAATTTAGGTCTTTAATCCATTTTGAATGTATTTTTGTGCATGGTGTTAGGGAGTGTTCTAACTTCATTCTTTCACATGTAGCTGTCCAGTTTTCCCAGCACCACATATTGAAGAGGCTGTCTTTTCTCCACTGAATGTTCTTGCCTCCTTTGTGTATTCTTGCCTCCTTTGCCATAAATTAGGTGACCATATGTGCGTGGATTTATCTCTGGGCTTTCTATCCTGTGCCATTGATCAATATTTCCCAAAACTCACACAGAGTTGTGAAAGAAAGGAAATATTAGACTGCAATTATTGCATGGTAAAACTACCAAAGAATAGGTTTTTAAACTTTCTTTAAACTAGGCTGGAATAGGAAGAAATCACAATTGAGATGAAAAATTTTGATTGATAACTCAGCGTGAGTGATGTGTGGGAAAAATACTAGGCTGGGAGCCGAGCTTTGGTTTTTCCACCTTTTTGTAGCTGTTAGAACTTAAGATAATGAGGGTTTGTTGTAAAAATATATATGGAAAAAACAACTAAGGGAATCTTTGCTAACCCAGTAACAGATATATTCTGGGTCTCAAAGGAGAAGAATAGAGTTTGAGAATTAGAAGATGGTTTAAGATCCAAAGTCATTTTACTACCAACATTAACTTATTCTTTAGTTAGACAATCTCTTGCCAATATTGTAACTCAGCTCCTCTCTCTAGCTCTACTGCTAGATATCTTTGAGTTTCTGCTTACTCATGATATCTGTACTTTGAACTTGAATGTATTCACAGTCTCTGCATACTCAGTTTCTCTTGACCACTGCCATCTTATCATCTCTGATACCTGACTTCTGTATCTTTTCCAGCATCAGCCTTCATCACCAACTGGAACACTCTTTGTATTTTGCACTCAAATTCTCCAAGGAAGAGAATCTGATTGAGTGTTCTTTAGTCATCATTTTGTTTGGGTAGAGTTCTCATGCCAGATTTCTCATGGGCTGCTACTAGCCGATAGATAGATCCATGATACAGATGTCTGTTTCCCAGCCCTGACCTAATCAGCTGCTGCTAGTGGGACACAATCATGTGGTAATTTTCTATGCTGTGTTATTCGTGAAGACATCTATCAGTACCTAGTGCTATACACGGGGGACTAGACTTCCTCTCCAGTGAACTTGGTTTCATCCAGGTTCCATTTCCATACCTATAACAGGAAAAGTTGGATGACATGTCCATTAAAGCCCTTTCAAATTCTAAGGTACTGTGAGTGCATCTTTTGTATTTGTCCTCATTCTTTCTTTCTTTAAAAAAAATTTTTTTTTTAGTTACTACTGTGACATTAGGTATTATTCTAGATGTTGAGGAAACAGCAGTGACTGAGGTAGACCAGCGTGTATAACAAGATTCTGGCAGTAAGAAAACATTACCCCAGATGGTACCAATTAAGTGGTTTTAATGAAGGAGCTGCTTAGATACGTTAAGAAATGTTTCAGAACTAGATAAGGAGAGTTGAGGCACCCCAAGGCCAGCAAGAGTGAGAAGCAACCACCACATCTAAAGTTGGATGGGCGAGCGGGACATAATGGTAAACCAATGAGACTTTGAGACATGGAGGAAGAGATGCCTGGAAGAAACTATAGTACAAGGGATACAGGTGCTGCCCAAAGACAAGGAAATTGCAGGAAAAGGCTCCTCAATCTCTCTCTATTCTCACCCTCTAGTTTACCAGGGCTTTCCATTGGCCAAATCCAACTAAAAGTATGAGAGAAAACGATTTAAGGTGATATAGTCTTCAGCCTCTGAGAGCACACTGCAGCTCCAAGAAAATGGGAAATGGATAGGAGGGGATCAAACAGAAAATAATTGGGGCATAAATCTTACAATCAAGTGGAGTAAACAGATTAAAAACTTAAACTAAAATAAATACAGGGGCTTCCCTGGTGGCGCAGTGGCTGAGAGTCTGCCTGCTGATGCAGGGGACACCGGTTCGTGCCCCGGTCCGGGAGGATCCCACATGCTACGGAGCGGCTGGGCCCGTGAGCCGTGGCCGCTGAGCCTGCACGTCCGGAGCCTGTGCTCCACAACGGGAGGGGCCACAACAGTGAGAGGTGCGCGTACCACAAAAAAATAAATAAATAAAATAAATAAAGTAAAATAAATACAAAATAAAACAATAAAATTTGATTTTAAAAAAGGAACAAAGTTGGTAAAAGAAGATAGAAAGTGATTTTCAAGGAGGAAGGGATTATTTTAGAATAATGGAAAACATAGTATATGTTGATAATTTTTGTCATTTTAATAAGCATACTTGCCTTGGACTTTTTTATTTTGGAATATCTGATATGCGAAAGGAATGTATGTGACATATACAAGTTATGAACATAAAAGAAAAGCAAAAACCCATGAACAACCACCAATTAAAAAAGAAAATATCCAAACCATTGACACTTCTATTTTCTCCATCATCCTTTTCTCCTTTCTCATTCTTCATCAATAAAACTCACTAACCTGAGTTAGTGAGTTTATTACTAAATTCCATTCCATTATGGTTTACTACAGGATACTGAATATAGTTTCCTATGCTATACAGTAGGACCTTGTTGTTTATCCATTCTATATATAATAGTTTGCAACTGCTAACCCCAAACTCCCACTCCATCCCTCCCCTTCCTCTCCTCCCCCTTGGCAACCACAAGTTTGTTCTCTATGTCTGTGGGTCTGTTTCTCTTCCACAGATAAGTTCATTTGTGTCATATTTTAGATTCCACATATAGGTGATATCCTATGGTATTTGCCTTTCTCTTTCTGACTTACTTGGCATAGTATGATAATCTCTAGGTCCATCCAGGTAGCTGCAAATGGCATTGTTTCATTTTTTATGGCTGAGTAATATTCCATTGTGTGTGTGTGTGTGTGTGTGTGTGTGTGTGTGTGTGTATATATATA
>NW_006791061.1:187586-188028 GCF_000442215.2 Lipotes vexillifer | reverse complement strand
TATATATATATATATATATATGTGTGTATATATATATATATATATATATATATATATATATATATATACCACATCTTCTTTACCCATTCATCTGCCGATGGACATTTAGGTTGTTTCCATGTCTTGGCTATTGTAAATAGTGCTGCTGTGAACATAGGGATGTATGTATCTTTTCAAATTACAGTTTTGTCTGGATATATGCCGAGGAATGGGATTGCTGCATCATATGGCAACTCTATTTTTAGTTTTTTGAGGAATCTCCATACTATTCTCCGTAGTGGCTGCACCAATTTGTATTCCCACTAACAGTGTAGGAGGGTTTCCTTTTCTCCACAACCTCTCCAGTTTAATCACACTTTTTTTTTTTTTTTTTTATTTTTGGGGGTAGGGGTTTTTTAATTTATTTTTTTTTTTTTTTTTTTCTTTTGGGCTTTATTTTCTG
>NW_006791061.1:182787-187576 GCF_000442215.2 Lipotes vexillifer | reverse complement strand
GGCTCGCGCCCCCAGCCGCTCCGTGGCATGTGGGATCTTCCCGGACCAGGGCACGAACCTGTGTCCCCTTCATCGGCAGGCAGACTCTCAACCACTGCGCCACGAGGGAAGCCCCTAATCACACTTTTTAATACATGTTAGTTTTGCTTATTTTTTGAAATTTATAAAATTGAAATCTTAAATTCATTCTTTTCAGTCTTATTTTTGCCACTCAATAATACTTTTTAATTCACCATTGGTGATGCACATTGTTGTAGTTCAACTTCACTGCTGAAAAGATATTTCATTACACAAATATTGTATAATTTGTTCATCCATTTTCCTAAGGACATTGTGTTATTGCCAATTTGTTGCTGTTATGATACTGGTGCAAATATTCTTCTCTCTTTTGGATACATAAGCAAGTATTTCTTTGTGGTATATAATGCATACAGGAATAGAACTAGTGTATTATGGACAATGTGCATGTTAAGCTTGATAAAATAATACTAACTTGTTTTTCCTACTGGTTGTATCTTTGTACACTCTCACCAGCAACGTTGAAGAGTTTCCCTTGATTCATGTACTCTCTGTCATTATGCTATGGGTTAAATGTTTGTATCTCCCCCAAAATTCATATGTTGAAATCCTAGTCCCCAAAGTGATGCTTACAAGCAGCCCTGAGTTATGATTCTAGACAACATCACCACGATAAGCATATGAGATGGACACTTGGCCTAACAGTTACTAAGACTTACTAGAAGGTCATTATAATACCAACAGTGTAATATTAATACAAAAATAGACAAATTGACCTACAGACCAGGATGGCTGTAAGACAGACTTGTATCTCAGAATTTACTGCATAATAAAGGTGGTACCACAAGTCAGACTGTTTAGTGAACGACGATAGGAAAGCTGCTCATTATGGAAAAAAAATCCATACCTATTATCACCTACGAGAATGGAATCCACGTATATTAAAGAAATAAGCCAAAAGAAACCAAGGCAGAAGATAATGTGCCCTAGGGTTAGGGAAGAACTTAAAATTCCAAAAGCATCATTAATAGTTTTAATCACATCAGATTAAGAATTTCTGTGAATCAAGCTAACATAAAGCTGTTGCAGAGAGATGATATTTGCCAGGTATAAAACCACAAGGAAATTATTATCTAAATATACAAGAAACCCACACATATGAAAAAAGCATAAGAATCTCAAATTTTAAAAATGAGTAAAGGATATTTGAGCCAATTCAGAGCCAAAGAAACCCAATATATGACAGGTGCCGAAAATCATTGGTAATCAGAGGAACGCACTTTAAAACAGAGATAACAGTTTAGACCCATCATATTCTAAATACAGAGTGCTGAATGAAAAAAATAAGGAACCCAATACCATCTATGTAAATTACAACTCATGAAATAATTCATGGCTTACACTAATACTTTAGAAAAGAAGAGTATGAACCAAATATACATTGGGGAATTGGGAGTTAGGAGTGGACCAGAGACCTTGCAAAGAGCAATGATCACCAGATGCCCAGAACTGCAGAGGATTACTAAGGAACCCTTGGCTCATTAACCAAAGCAAAACCATAGCGCACAGGTGAAATCATACTACGTCA
Source organism: Lipotes vexillifer (assembly GCF_000442215.2). Classification (NCBI taxonomy): domain Eukaryota; kingdom Metazoa; phylum Chordata; class Mammalia; order Artiodactyla; family Lipotidae; genus Lipotes; species Lipotes vexillifer. Next base: position 185,970 of record NW_006791061.1, on the reverse strand, counting down.
TCTTAAATTCCCAATTCCATCGTGGGAGTCCTACCCACAGGACACCCAGCTCAGGAGTCCACCATCAGCTAAGCTCTTTGCTTCCCTGGGAATATCTTGTTCCCCAACAGTCCTAATCATCCTTCTATAGGCTGAGGATAAAATGACTCTTTATCTAGTTTCCCAAATATTTATATTCCTATGGTAATATAGTACTGGAATAAAAAAGTGACGTTTTGGGGTTTTTTTGGGGGGGTACGCGGGCCTCTCACTGTTGTGGCCTCTTCCGTTGCGGAGCACAGGCTCCGGACGCGCAGGCTCAGCAACCATGGCTCATGGGCCCCGCCGCTCCGCGGCATGTGGGATCCTCCCAGACCGGGGCACGAACCCGTGTCCCCTGCATCGGCAGGCGGACCCTCAACAACTGCGCCACCAGGGAAGCCCTGTTTTTTTTTTAATAACTGAAATTTTAACCAAAACTTTTTTCTCTCATTTTCTTGTATCTTTTTATTCCCACTCATTCATTCAGTAGATGTCATTGCCTCAGGGAAGTGATAATATGGCAGAGAAAATCTTTTTGGTGTTAAAAGCATCACTATGAAGTATGTAACCCCCAAGCCATAAAACATTATCTCTGGAAAACCAGATAAAGAGCCAGGCCAGCTTGTCCTCAGACTACATAAAAGTGGTCATGACTGCGGGGAACAAGAAGAGCCACGGCAGAATCCAAGTTAAATGATGGTGGGTTCCTAAGCTCTGTTTCCTACAGAATGGTCTCTGCAGACAGAACCGGGAATCCCAGATCAGACAGAACTGGGCCCCTAGCCCCGGGGGAGTGCCTGGAACCAGCAAGATTCCTGTGTCCTTTCCCTCAGCCTGGCTCCCCAGCATGGCACCAGGACAGGCCTGAGGCCACGTAACAGGGTATCTTGCAATAATGCAGGAAGAGCTTTGCGCCTGAGAGCAGAGCAGAGACAGCTGTTCTGAAAGTCATTTGTAAGATCATAGTAGATGCACCAGGGGCCCAAAGTCAAAATGGGAATAGAGACCCCTCCTATGAGTCTATGTAGATGAAGAATGATTTCAAGGAAAGGTCTTCTCCATCCCTCAAGTCTCTGCCCTCGCTCTTAGACATCACCCCACAGAAAGGAAGAGGCACTCCACTAAACACATGGGCTCTCAATGTGGGACTATCTCGCTCCCCAGCAGACATCTGGCAATACCTGGAGACATGTTTTGTTGTCACAAGTTGGGGGTGCTGCTGGAATCTGATAGGCAGAGGTCAGAGATGCTGCTGAACATTCTACGGTGCACAAAATGGCACCCCCCAAACAAAGAATCACCCAGCCCCAAATGTCAGCAAGGTCAAGGTTGAGAAATACTTCCCTAAACTGAGATTAGGTTTTGACGACTTGGCACAATAAGAGATTTATAATTTTAACACAAATGCTCATTTGTTTTAAATAAAGAAAATTACACCTAGTCCGTGGGTTGAAATGTGGAACCACCTGCTTACGCTCAGGAATATATCCTTTCTCTACTATAAAATAATCAACAATTATCAGTTTTGCATTTAATGAAAAGGTTTTGCGGGGGGAAGAAAAGTTGAAGTAGCTTTAAAGTAAGACAAAGCGCCTCACTCATGAGGAGGAAGAAGAAATGGAGACATGAGGACAGATGCTGGAAGCTGACGACAATATCTGAAGCAAATGAGAGAAGCAAAGCAGGGGTAGCGGGTGGGGAGTGGGGTGGGGGGTTGGGGTTAGGGGAGAAGAAAGGTACGTGCAGGGAAGTCATCCCTGGAGGAACATTCAGAAGGGAACAAGTGGCTCCTAACTTAGGACGATGGGGACCATGAGCATTTTTCAGAGAGGCGAGGTGGGTTTTCTTCCAGACTCTCCAGCGAAAGTTTACTAAGATGGTGGCCTGAGAACCTCAGATCACTAACATCCCAGGAAGAATATCAGCAAAGGGAAAAATTGAAAGGGCTTTCAGAAATAGCACAGGTGAGGGCTTCCCTGGTGGCGCAGTGGTTGAGAGTCCGCCTGCTGATGCAGGGGACATGGGTTCGTGCCCCGGTTTGGGAAGATCCCACAGGCGGCAGAGCGGCTGGGCCCGTGAGCCATGGCCGCTGAGCCTGCGCGACCGGAGCCTGTGCTCCCCAACGGGAGAGGCCACAGCAGTGAGAGGCCCACATACCGCAAAAAAAAAAAAAAAAAAAGCATAGGTGAAAGCAAAAGCCAGAAACAATGAAGAGAGGAAAAGGGGGAAAAGAGAAGAAAAGGAGGAAGGGAGAGGAGAGAGGTACAGGGGATGGGAGGGAGAGAGAGAGAGAACTAAAAGCAATTGCAATGAGTAGTAAAGTAAACCAGTCTTATGTTAATGACATGCCAAAGTGTTCCATTTTTATGCAAAGGCAAATAACTGTGAAGTATCCCCAACATAAACACTGATTAAAAGAGATTAAATGTCTCGGGATGAAATGTCATAATATTACACAGTGTCAGTTTGTGGTGTTCTCAAAATGTTAATGACCTCCAGCTTCAGCTGCTTCCATTACCAGCTATCTCAAGGGAGAACAGCCTCAGCTGCAGGGTTGCCAGGAGGAGCTCAGAGCCTCGTCCCATCTCCTCCCCATTAACAGATAAAATTTCACTGAAAATGATTCGGTGACATTTGGCCATAATTCAGAAGGGACCACATTTTGTAAAAAGAATTTTTCTTCTATCAGAAAGTACTTGAGTTTATCTTACCATTTCAGTAATGCTCCAGACCTCATTCAGTCAGTCTTCAGTACTCTTTGGAACAACAGTTTTCTATTCTCTAACAGTGACATTTCCCCAGCAATGGTAGCATCTGCAGAAAATTTAGGAAGTGAGAGTTCATCATTTTACAAACTAATTCTGGAAGAAAGCGTGGGTCAGGATGAATTTATCACTATTTCACCAGGACTGATCCCAGAATTCTTCATAAAGTGTTAGTGTACTACCACTCACGCCCCCTCATTTACTTTAATAAAAATCATTAGTACTTCCGGTCTCCACAATTATTTTTGCCTCCAAGCCAAATAAAATAGGCTAACACCCTGTGATCACTTTATGAATTAGTCATTCTCTCCCACCTATTCTACTGACCCAGTTTCTCTCACACAGCCAGGACACGTGCCATCTAACTGGCTACACTTTTTTTTTTTTTTTTTTTTTT
>NW_006791061.1:162007-182777 GCF_000442215.2 Lipotes vexillifer | reverse complement strand
TTTTTTTTTTTTTTTTTTTTTTTTGCGGTACGCGGGCCTCTCACTGCCGTGGCCTCTCCCGTCCCGTCGAGGAGCACAGGCTCCGGACGCGCAGACCCAGCGGCCACGGCTCACGGGCCCAGCCGCTCCGCGGCACGTGGGATCCTCCCGGACCGGGGCATGAACCCGCGCCCCCTGCATCGGCAGGCGGACTCCCAACCACCGCGCCACCAGGGAAGCCCCTGGCTGCACTTTTGAACGCATGAACCTCAATGGGTATGTATCTGTTGCCTAGCAATATCTACGCTTTCTGCAGTACATAAGTGCATTCAGACATTTATGGTTGATGCAACTTTGCATTTATTCAACAAACGCTCATTGAGTTTTTATTAAGCACAAGCTCTCTAATTAGTCCCTTCTCTCAATAAATTTCTTAACATCTGGAGTGGGGTCAGGGGTGACAGAAAGAACAATATGGGGCAGGATAGATACGTGCCACTTCTAGGGTCCAGTTACAGGGCTCAGTAACTAACACAAGGAAGTCTTTTAGCTGGAGACTTCAGGAGAAACCTCAGCGCAGGTGGGTTATACAAAATGGACCTCGTAAATTTTGACAGAATGTTGAGTGAGATGATGAGTGATAAAACATTCTATCTGCCCTGTCTGAATACAGTAGCCTATAGCCACATATGGCTATTTAAAGTTAAGTAAACTGAAATAAAATTTAAATTTCAGTCACACTAGCTTCAAGTGCTCAATAGCCACATGTGGCTAGTGGTGACCATAGTGGACAGTGTAGCAGAATATTTCCATCACTGCAAAGAAATTCATTGGACAGCTCTGTTCTAAGTCGAAGAAACGGGATAATTACCACGAGAAACCACAAGTGTTTTACGGATGTCTGGAGACCAGCAAACACCCCCCATTTGCTGGTGAATATCCTTGTGAACATGCTCCTTCCTACTCTCCATCACAACCATCACTCCATTGCAAGGTAGAAAGTCATCCACACAAGAAAACTACAAAATTCATAAATACAAGCAAACTACAAGCTCCCTTTTGAATCTGTTTAAAGGAATGACCAGGATTGAGGATCACAGACAGTTCTTGATCCCTTTCCACCTTGAAAGCACAACCAATGTCCTACTCAGTTATTTTGGCCACTCATTCCCAGGTATGAATTAATGGGGGCTTATTGTGTTCTGTGTTGATGATTCATCACCACAGGCCAGTGAAGCAGAGAAAGTATCAGAAGCAGTGAACATAAATGGTTGGAACAGTAAAGTGGGTGGGGCTTAGATCTACTCACAGGAAGGGAAAATAAGGCTTTTGATGAGAAAAGACAATACCCGGAAGTATAGGCGTTCTTTCCACCCCTGCAATCTTTCCACTGCCGATGTTTCCTGTCATTTTTACATGAGGGCCCAAACTTTACCTTACACTGTCTCAGGCATTTCATGTAACTTAACTCAAGCAATTTTCAGATGTCAGTCTCTACAGGATGTGCTGTGTATTTTAAAGAAATTTTACAATATCTTTCCATTCATAGCATTTTAAGATGTAGGCTTCTATGACATGTGATAAAGAGAAATCTCTTCCCTGGTGGGAGGTGATCAAGATACTCTCTTCAAGTTCTAATAGTGAATGACCATATTTAAAAGGTGTGCACGTTCTGTGAACGTTAAAAAAAAAAAAAAAAAAGACTGAAAGCTGAGATCCTAAAGGTCAAAAGTAGAGAGAATGGAGAGAACGTAAAAATTTTATTCTATTTTTTCCATAATCAGAAAATAAAGTTTTATGTAAGTCCCTTTGATTTGCTAAATAAACATATTTGTGGATAGGAAATTCAAGAGACCTTTGGCATTTGAAGAAATCAACTGTCTCAGTATTCAACTGTATCAATCACACAATGACACTTGGTTTTCACCAAGCCACAAGGGGTCCAGATCACCTGGCAAAGATGAAGTGAAAATGTACACTGTGAACAATAACAGGCTACTTGATCATGAAGATCCCATGCATTATCCCAGAGCTGACTAGCTTTGTCGAAGCCACAAGGATTTCAATACTCTCCTGGTGAGAAGACCTTTCCATTCTATAAATTCATTCTTTTAAAAAAAGTGATCTTACCCTAAACCTGTGGACTTTAAACCTTCTTTTTAAAGTAGACAGATGTCCAATATGGGAATCAGACAGAAGATCCTATAGGTGGTAGGGGGAAACAGGGCCCTTTGAGTTTTCTCTTTCTATTCCCTACATAATTCCAGAGATGCCAGTGAGCAAGGTTTGAAAACCACTATATCAAATTATTTCCATCACTGGCTGCCAAGTATGACACCCCCTGGAGTTGTACAGCATAGCAGGCCTGCCCAAAAGGCCAGAAAGCGCAATTAATTATAAGAACTAGGATGTTTTTGTATCTTCCAGAGTCTCCTATAAAAATGCAAATGTTCCTGGGAAGAAAGATCTTAAGCAATCATGGGGAATTATTTTATCAATTCAATTTGCAGCTTGGAAACTTCGGTGACAGCAAAGCCCTGTAGGACTGGGCACAGATAAAGGAACTGAAACACATGTAACCAAGGAAAAATATCTTTATTTCCTGAGGTTGTACAGGACCCACCTAACAGGCAGGGTATCGATCGTTTTTAAATAAAGAAAATTATAAAATGGCCAACATTTGAATGTATCTTCATTGCCAGATACTTTTCCAAGTCCCAATCTATGTTTTAGCTCATTTTATGTATTCCTTTATTCCTTTATACATTAACTCATATATGTATGCCTTACAACAACTACATGATGAAAGTACAATTCTTATACCCATATTACAGATGAGGCAACTGAGGCACAGAAGAGTTAAGTTCACACAGCTAATAAGAGGCAGAGCCAAGATTCAAATCTGCACAGTCTGACTCTAGGGCCTGTGATAACCTCACACAATGGTTCATCTTCCAGAGGTGCACAATTATTTCAGTTCACCTCAGCACTTCTAAAGGGTGGCCCCCTCTGAACTTTAGCTCTCTGACCTCTGTGATTCTCTTGACTTTGGCTAATTACCCCAGAGAAAACAAGAAGGATGAATTTCCAGCAAGCTATGAGCTTATTGAGATGGGAATTATCTTTTAGTTTTGCACCCAATCTAACCAGTTGAATAAGGATTTCACTCAGTTGAGGCCTGGTGTTTTCAGGTCTGCCATGCACTGCAGCAAGTGTTGTGATGCTCAGCTCAGGAAAATGACACATATAGGGTTTAACTGAATATCATCTTCTAGAGCTGAACTGTGAAAACTGGTGACCTTAGGAGTTTGGCCTTTGCCCATATCATTAAAGCATCCATATTTTCTTCTAGGAGTTTCACGGTTTCAAGTCTTATGTTCAAGCATTTAATCCATGTTGAGTTGATTTTTGTGAGTGATGTAAGATAAAAGTTCAATGACACTCTTTTGAACATGGCTATCCAGTTTTCCCAGCACTGTTTATTAAAGAGAGTATCCTTTCCCCATATTCTTGGCTCCTTTGCTGAAAATTAACTGACCATATAGGCATCAGTTTATTTCTGGGCTCTTTATTCTACCCCATTGATCTATGTCTGTGTCTTTATGCCAATACCATACTGTTTTGAGTACTACAGCTTTGTAATACAGTTTGGAATCAGGAAGTGTGATACCTCCAGCTTTATCCTTTTTCAAGATTATTTGGGATCTTTTGTGGTTCCACACACATTTTAGGATTTTCTTTTCTAATTCTGTGATAAATGCCATTGGAATTTTGACAGGGATAGCATTGTATCTGTAGATCATTTTGGGTAGTCTGGATATTTTAACAATATTAATTCTTCCAATCCATGAACACAGAATATCTCCACTTATCTGTGTCCTCTTCAATTTCTTTCATCCATGTCTTATTGTTTTCAGTATACCTCCTTGGTTAAATTTATTACTAAGTATTTTATTCTTTTTGATGCTATTTTAAATGAGATTGTTTTCTTAATTTTTATTTCTGAAACTCTGTTGCTGGTGTACTATATAGCACAGGGAACTATATTCAGTATCCTGTGATAAGCCATAACAGAAAAGAATATGAAAAAGAGTGTATATATAGGTATAACTGAATCACTTTGCTGTACAGCAGAAATTAACACAACATTGGGAATCAACTATACTTCAGTAAAATAAAATTTTTAAAAATGCAACAGAACTAGGATGTTTTTGTATCTTCCAGAGTCTCCTATAAAAATGCAAATGTTCCTGGGAAGAAAGATCTTAAGCAATCATGGGGAATTATTTTATCAATTCAATTTGCAGCTTGGAAACTTCGGTGACAGCAAAGCCCTGTAGGACTGGGCACAGATAAAGGAACTGAAACACATGTAACCAAGGAAAAATATCTTTATTTCCTGAGGTTGTACAGGACCCACCTAACAGGCAGGGTATCGATCGTTTTTAAATAAAGAAAATTATAAAATGGCCAACATTTGAATGTATCTTCATTGCCAGATACTTTTCCAAGTCCCAATCTATGTTTTAGCTCATTTTATGTATTCCTTTATTCCTTTATACATTAACTCATATATGTATGCCTTACAACAACTACATGATGAAAGTACAATTCTTATACCCATATTACAGATGAGGCAACTGAGGCACAGAAGAGTTAAGTTCACACAGCTAATAAGAGGCAGAGCCAAGATTCAAATCTGCACAGTCTGACTCTAGGGCCTGTGATAACCTCACACAATGGTTCATCTTCCAGAGGTGCACAATTATTTCAGTTCACCTCAGCACTTCTAAAGGGTGGCCCCCTCTGAACTTTAGCTCTCTGACCTCTGTGATTCTCTTGACTTTGGCTAATTACCCCAGAGAAAACAAGAAGGATGAATTTCCAGCAAGCTATGAGCTTATTGAGATGGGAATTATCTTTTAGTTTTGCACCCAATCTAACCAGTTGAATAAGGATTTCACTCAGTTGAGGCCTGGTGTTTTCAGGTCTGCCATGCACTGCAGCAAGTGTTGTGATGCTCAGCTCAGGAAAATGACACATATAGGGTTTAACTGAATATCATCTTCTAGAGCTGAACTGTGAAAACTGGTGACCTTAGGAGTTTGGCCTTTGCCCATATCATTAAAGCATCCATATTTTCTTCTAGGAGTTTCACGGTTTCAAGTCTTATGTTCAAGCATTTAATCCATGTTGAGTTGATTTTTGTGAGTGATGTAAGATAAAAGTTCAATGACACTCTTTTGAACATGGCTATCCAGTTTTCCCAGCACTGTTTATTAAAGAGAGTATCCTTTCCCCATATTCTTGGCTCCTTTGCTGAAAATTAACTGACCATATAGGCATCAGTTTATTTCTGGGCTCTTTATTCTACCCCATTGATCTATGTCTGTGTCTTTATGCCAATACCATACTGTTTTGAGTACTACAGCTTTGTAATACAGTTTGGAATCAGGAAGTGTGATACCTCCAGCTTTATCCTTTTTCAAGATTATTTGGGATCTTTTGTGGTTCCACACACATTTTAGGATTTTCTTTTCTAATTCTGTGATAAATGCCATTGGAATTTTGACAGGGATAGCATTGTATCTGTAGATCATTTTGGGTAGTCTGGATATTTTAACAATATTAATTCTTCCAATCCATGAACACAGAATATCTCCACTTATCTGTGTCCTCTTCAATTTCTTTCATCCATGTCTTATTGTTTTCAGTATACCTCCTTGGTTAAATTTATTACTAAGTATTTTATTCTTTTTGATGCTATTTTAAATGAGATTGTTTTCTTAATTTTTATTTCTGAAACTCTGTTGCTGGTGTACTATATAGCACAGGGAACTATATTCAGTATCCTGTGATAAGCCATAACAGAAAAGAATATGAAAAAGAGTGTATATATAGGTATAACTGAATCACTTTGCTGTACAGCAGAAATTAACACAACATTGGGAATCAACTATACTTCAGTAAAATAAAATTTTTAAAAATGCAACTAATTTTGGGCTTCCCTGGTGGCGCAGTGGTTGAGAGTCCGCCTGCTGATGCAGGGGACACGGGTTCATGCCCCGGTACGGGAAGATCCCACATGCCGCGGAGCGGCTGGGCCCCTGAGCCATGGATGCTGAGCCTGCGCGTCCGGAGCCTGTGCACCGCAACGGGAGAGGCCACAACAGTGAGAAGCCCGCGTACCATAAAAAAAAAAAAAGAAAGAAAAGAAGAAATACAAAGACTGTACACTCTATGAATTCATTTTTTAGTAAATTCTAGAAAAAGCAAAATTGTAATGCTACTAAGAAAATCAGTGGTTGCCTGGGACCAGAAGGTTAGGAAAGGGACAGCTTCCTGCAAAAGGACAGCTGGAAATTTTTGTGTGACAGAAATGTTCTGTGTAATGATTTGGTGGGTTGTGAAACTGTATAAAATTGTCAAAATTCATCAAATTGGAAATGAGCTTCGTGAATTTTATTGTATGTAAGTCAATGAAGCTGACCGAAAAATGAAAGGAAGAAGACCTCTCTATCAAGGAGTTATATACTTTCCAGAAATAGAAAATAAGAAATGGAGAAACATTAAATGTCTTTAATGAAAAAAAGAGATGCTTTCAAAGATATTTTGTTTTGTATAATGGTGTGTGTATTAGTCAGGGTTCCAGAGAAACAGAATGAACAGTGGGTATAGAGTGAGAAAGAGAAATAGATTTATTTTAAGGAATTGGCTCACGGGATTGTGGAGACTGGCAAGTCCAAAATCTGCAGGGTGGGCCAGAAGAATGGAACCCAGAGAAGAGCTGCAGTTCAAATCTGAAGGCAGTCTGCTGGCAGAATTCCCTCTTCTAGTGAAGTTAGTTTTTTTCTATTAAGGCCTTCAATTGATTGGATGAGGCCCACCCTCATTATAAAGGGTAATACACTTTACTCAATGTCTACTCATTTAAATCTTATCTCTGTTAAAAAATACCTTCACAAAAACATTTATTTATTTATTTATTTATTTATTTATTTATTTATTTTAACATCTTTATTGGAGTATAACTGCTTTACAATGGTGTGTTAGTTTCTGCTTTATAACAAAGTGAATCAGATATAGATATATAGATATAGATATAGATATCCCAGTATCTCCTCCCTCTTGTGTCTCCTTCCCACCCTCCCTATCCCACCCCTGTAGGTGGTCACAAAGCACCGAGCTGATCTCCCTGTGCTACATGGCTGCTTACATTTGGTAGTGTATATATGTCAATGCTACTCTCTCACTTCATCCCAGCTTACCCTTCCCATTCCCGGTGTCCTCAAGTCCACTCTCTACATCTGCATCTTTATTCCTGTCCTGCTCCTAGGTTCTTCAGAACCCTTTTTTTTTCAGATTCCATATATATGTGTTAACATATGGTATTTGTTTTTCTCTTTCTGACTTACTTCACTCTGTATGACAGACTCTAGGTCCATCCACCTCACTACAAATAACTCAATTTCGTTTCTTTTTATGGCTGAGTAATATTCCATTGTATATATGTGCCACATCTTCTTTATCCACTCATCTGTCGATGGACACTTAGGTTGCTTCCATGTCCTGGCTATTGTAAATAGAGCTGCAATGAACACTGTGGTACATGACTCTTTTTGAATTATGGTTTTCTCAGGGTATAATCCCAGTAGTGGGATTGCTGGGTCATATGGCAGTTCTATTTTTAGTTTTTTAAGGAACCTCCATACTGTTCTCCATAGTGGCTGTATCAATTTACATTCCCACCAACAGTGCAAGAGGGTTCCCTTTTCTCCCCACCCTCTCCAGCATTTGTTTCTAGATTTTTTGGAGCTACATAGAAAGAGTCATTTAGTTAGGTACCATTAGCATTTGCCCTTATGGAGAAAGATGGAAGAAATTCCTTAGGTATTATCTTTGCCCTCCCACTAGCTGACCTTGGAGACAGCAAGCTCAGCACCGTGGGTCTCCATCTATAAAATTAGTATAATATCTACTTCACACAAGTGTTAGGGGAACGATATATTAATAAGCATCTAAGCAGTTGGAGATTTGCATCAAATATATTGCTACCCATGCCTTTGTGCTATGCATTCCAAAGCCCATCAGCAAGGCCTACTTATGATATAGCCCCATTGCCCTTCATCCCAGGCCCAACTCCAGTCTCCAACTTCCTTTTTCACCTGCCAAGGAGGACGTTGTACTCCCACTTCAAAAAGTGCTTCCAGACAGACAAGAGGCAAAAGGAACCAGGTGCCTTCCACTCCTTCAACACAATCTCTTAAAGGTGAATGATGTCTAAGAAATCTCAGAAAGCCTTAGCACAATGGTTCATATGTAGACAAAGATTTCTCTTTCCTGATGGATTTACACAAGAATCTGTTCCAAAGCAGAATATTGACAGCCAGCTGGAAATGAGCGTGGAGCCAAATGTTAACAATATCTGGCCCACCCTGCAGACTTTGGACTTGCCAGTCTCCACAATCCCGTGAGCCAATTCCTTAAAATAAATCTGTTTTTCTTTCTCACTCTATACCCACTATTCATTCTGTTTCTCTGGAACCCTGACTAATACACACACCATTATACAAAACAAAATATCTTTGAAAGCATCTCTTTTTTCATTGAAGACATTTAATTTTTCTCCATTTCTTATTGTTATTATGTTAACAATATCAGTGATAATCTATTACCTGTTTTTGTGAGTGCTTGTTCAAGGCCATAAACGTTGCCATTTAATCCTTACACCAACTCAGCAAGGTAGATAATTTTTAGTCCTACTTTACAGATAAAAAATTAGAGTTACCATATGATCCAGCAATCCCACCCCTGGGCATATATCTGGGAAAGATGAAAAGTCTAATTTGGAAAGATACAAGCACCCCAATATTCATTGCAGCACTATTTACAATAGCCAAGATATGGAAGCAACCTAAGTGTTCATCGACAGATGAATGGATAAAGAAGATGTGGCACATATATACAATGGAATACTACTCAGCCATAAAAAGAATGAAATAAGGCCAATTTGCAGCAACATGGATGGACCTAGAGATTATCATACTAAGTGAAGTAAGTCAGACTGAGAAAGACAAATATCATATGATATCCCTTATATGTGGAATCTAAAAAAATGATACAAATGAACTTAATTACAAAACAGAAATAGACTCACAGACATAGAAAACAAACTTCTGGTTACCAAAGGGGAAAGCGGGGGAGGGAGGAATAAATTAGGAATTTGAGATTAACAGATATATACTACTATGTATAAAATAAATAAACAACAAAGACCTACTGTATAGCATAGGAAACTATATTCAATATCTTGTAATAACCTATAATGGAAAAGAATCTGAAAAAGAATATATATGTGTGTGTGTGTGTGTGTGTGTGTGTGTGTATGTAAAACTGAATCACTGCTGTACACCTGAAACTAACACAACATTGTAAATCAACTATACTTCAATTAAAAAAAGAAATTAATTAGAACTCAAAGAAGTTAAATAATTTGGTTACAGCTGTTAGAATCAGGATTTGAACCAATGTGAAGGAAAAGGACCCTAAAAATTTATTCATCCTTTAGGACATTGCACACAGAATAAAAGGGTTAATACAAACTTCTCAAAATTGCCAGTGGGAACCAGTTGTACCAGAGGAAGATGAGAGAAGCTGTAAATTCTTCATCCTGAGGCCACAAGCCCATGTCAAGGCCCTTAGTGGAGAGGACTGAAGGGAAGGCAGAAAGGGTGCATGCACTGAGATACAGGGGTACCTGCTCTTCCCTCCTGGCACCCCAACTCCCAGAAGACTTATACTTGACAAACTGCTTTCATTTCCTGCCCCACCCTTCCAACTTAATACCATTATTAACAGGCACATCTTTCATGCAAAGCTTTCTTTTGGAAATGGATGGGAAGTAGGTAGGTGGGTGAGGCAGCAAGGAGAAAACACACTAAGAAGAAAAGGTGGTAGGTGGGTGGATGAAGGTCACTGGAGGAAAAAAGAAACCAGAAATATAGTCATCCTTGCTTGGAAAATATGACTAAGTAAAATAAGTGGGATCATTTGAGGTAGTCAGTCAGTCTGACCTTTATAAGAAGAGCTGGATGATTTTACTTTTCTCCCACTCCAAGTCATTTTAAAGCAATCCATAAGGTTTCACTTCTGTCAGAGGGTAGTGATTTGCTGTTGTAGACCTGTTATCTACAAAAAAGAGTTTCAGATGGGTCAGCTCATACTTTCCCACTTTCTTTAAAGTATAGGGGTGATGGACTCCAAAGAAAAACCAAGTGGTTATTCTTGTGTGACTCTTCTTGGATATAGCATAAACAGACAAGCCAGGGGAAAACATCTTAAGGCAAAACTTGATAGGAACAGAAGAATAACCTGCTTCATCTTTTTTGACCATCTCAGCATTTTATTTCCTGATGAACTCCAGGGCTAAAGGGTAGAGAGATGCCACAGTGGGCTAGACGGGGCAGTAGGCCGAAGTAACTCCTCAGCAGTGACCCAGACTGAGTGAAGAAAGGGTGGGTAATCTCATTTCCTCATGGAATGAGAAGATTCTTTCAAGCAGCATAAGAAAAAGTGACCAGTTATGAGGGGAAAAAAGAACAAAATGGAAGTGGATAGCTGTTCATCTTAAAAGGTTTTTTTTTTTTTTTTTTTTTTTTCTTGCGTTATGCGGGCCTCTCACTGTTGTGGCCTCTCCCATTTGCGGAGCACAGGCTCCGGACGCGCAGGCTCAGTGGCCATGGCTCACGGGCCCAGCCGCTCCGCGGCATGTGGGATCCTCCCGAAACGGGGCACGAACCCGCGTCTCCTGCATCGGCAGGCGGACTCTCAAGCACTGCGCCACCAGGGAAGCCCTTAAAAGGTTTTCAAGTCTGATGACAGGATTTTTTGATCTTCACCAGGTGCAAAGTTTTAGGACATTCCAGCTCATTAATGCAGAACCTTAAGGCCCGTCCTGAAGGAACCCATATTAGTTTCCTAGGGCTGCTAAAACAAAGTAACACAAACTGGGTGGCTTAAAACGTCAGAAACGTATTGCCTCACAGTCTGGAGGCCAGAAGTCTGAATCAAGTTGTCAGCAGGACCGTGCTCCCTCTGAAGCCAGTGGGGGAAAATCCTTCCTTGTTTCTTCCTAGATTCTGGAAGAAGCCATCAATCCTTAGCATCCCTCACCTGTAGCTGCCTCAGTCCAGTCTCTACCTCTGTCATCACATGGTGTTCTCCCTGTGTGTTTCTGACATCACATGGCATTTTCCTCTTTTTATAAAGACAGCAATCATGTTGGATTGGGGCTCACCCTAATGACCTCATCTTAACTCAGCTACATCAACAAAGAACTCATTTCCAAATTGAGTTACACTCCCTGGGGGTTAAGCTTCAGCATACCTTTCTGGGGAACTCCAACAGTTCATGTCCACATCTTACATGCATTCATTCACTCTCCAAGTATAAAACACCTGTGCTATGCCTGCTGACCCCTCCAGAAGCAGCTCCACAGATGCAGGCTAGGTGTGGAGTGGGAGGCAGATAGAGGTGTTCAGGACAGAGAGGCTGGATAAAATTCCAGCAGGGGCGGCAAGAGTCAGGTAAATGACAAACAGAATGAAACCGAGAAACGTTCGCAATTTTGTGTAACACCTTACTAGAGTACAAAAAAGAAAAGAGAGTAAGTAGCAGTGTCACATTCCCAGTAGGGGCCAATGAGATGAGGTCTGTAAAACACAGCAGAATGATCACTTTCTCTCACATTTAGTGCCAAAGTATATAGTTTTAAGGCAAGTTTACAACATATTCTATCAGGATTACAATTTTTCTATTAAAATTAAGTTGTGCATATATACTCCTGAAAACTTTTCCAAAATTTTTAAACATTGTATTTCAGAATAATTGGGCCAGGAAAGTAAGTTACCTAAATAAAGGCACTAAACTATTTGAAAATAGATCTTTTTCATTTTTTTCAAAGATATATATTCATTAAAATTAGCTTAATACATATTGTCTCAGGAATATGACTGGCTCAAGTGATGCAGATTCTACTTTCACTTCAAATATATGTAGAAATGCTTGGTAAATATAACACTTTTTAAATACAAAACTAATCTTAAAGGAAATGCTAAGTTTATAAATGAAAGAGTAAATATAAGTGTTGGTGCCTCTGCCCCTGGGAGGAAAAGAGTCCACCAGACCCCAATATGGATCTTGACAGCAAAAGGTTAGGATTCCAACACGTAGTTTTATTCGGGGATATGAGAGTTGGAAATAAAGCACTTAAATAAAGCCAGGACCCTGACAGAGCCATCTTTTCCACGAAAGAAGTGTCTACAAGTAACAAGGAAGCCTATAGTCTGTTCAAAACACTGGACAGGGAAAAGTTAAGTTTTCCAAGAGAAATTAAAATTGCATACCCAATGAGGTGTGAGATCTAAATGTACACTAAATGTACACGACCCAATTGGCACAAACACTCAAGCTGGGGAAAGAGCTTTAAAAAGAAAAGCACACGGGAAGTAGTGTTTCTCACAGAAGTAAAGGGACAAACAACAAAAAGATACAGGTACTTTATAAAGAATCCAGATCACATACGACTTCCACAGATAAGTAAGTGTGAATATGAGCTAAACCTAAGAAATTTTAAATCATTCAAGAAAATCAATCACTATGAGAAAGTCAGCAAATAAAAGAGGGTAATCAGCATGCTATTTAAAACTTTCAAATAGTATAAGAAGACTCCAAAATAAGTGTAAGTAGTAAGAAAAAATAAGAATATGAAATAAAGCACTAAGAAAATTAATGGCACTATTTTAAAAGGCAGATTAGTAAAAGAATCAATCACCTTTCTAGAAATTAAAAAGACATTGTTACTAAAATCTAAAATGCAGAGAATGAGTAAAACAGTACATGAAAAATAGTTTGGAAAAAATTACCCAGAGCTGTAAAAAAAAAAAAAAAAAAAATTGTGAATACAAGGTTAAAACATAAAGAGAATAAATTGAGAAAGTCCAACATACTTCCAATAGGAGTTTCAGAAAGAATAAAAGAGAAAATGGTGGCAACAGAGAAGTTTAAGAATAATAGTGGAGGGTTTTCCAGAACAGAAAATCAGTCCACAATTTAAGCAAATAAAGTTAATTTTGAGCAGGAATAAAAAATAAATTTGCACCGAGTCACATCAGGATGAAATTTCAGAATACAATATCAAAGAGAAAAATCTTAAGAGCAACTTGGAGAAACAGAGATTACCTATAAAAGAATAACAATTAAAAGGATTGTAGATTCGCGTCAGCAAAAATAGAGGCCAGAAGACAATGAAAAAACGTCAGTCTATAATTTTATACAAGCTAAGGCATCATTCAAATGTAAGTTTTCAAACAAAAATAGAGAAGCAAAAGACAAAACAAAACATGATAAATGGAAGAGATAAACTAAGATCATCAAAATGAATCCAAATCAGTAATTACAAGAAATATAAAATATTAATCTCAAATGTAAGAAAACAGAAATTCTAGGATAGGAATAAAAATTATTTGCTATTTACACAAAACATACTTAATACTCAAATATATAGAAGTATTACATTTAATAAATAGGAAAAGATAAACCAAGACAATACCAAAGGAATAAAACCGGTGGTGGCAATATTAATATCAGGCAATAGAAATTTTAGGCAAGATTCATGTTAGAGATCAAGAAAATCATTACTTTTAATAACATAGGGACAGTTCCTCAGGAAGATGATCCAGAATGTACCTCATAATATTGCTTTAAAATATAGGACAAAAATGGACAGAAATTCATAAAGAAATATCCCCGATAATGGTGAATACTCTCAAATACAATTCATATAAGAATAAAACTTTTATAGATGTGAAACCTAGTTAAGATTTAAGACAAATTACCTCCACAGTCTTCTTAGTTACACGACACATAAGCCTATGAAACCACAGTTTAAAAAATCTTACTCTGTCACAGATGATAAATTTTTAAATAATGAAGTTTAAATATAGTTAAGCTTCTTATGTTAAACAACTTTTTAAAAAGCAATAATCCTTTTTGACATAGTGCCTTTGTGTGTATAAAAAAACTTTCATAAACATCGATGCTCTGAAAAAGTAGGTCACAAAGTCACACAGAATATTAATAACAAAGAATAAGCCTAGGGCTCTTAACTGTAAAAAACAGTGTTCTTTACATGCTGCCAAACTGCCTCTCAAGCATCTTAAAGGAGTCAATGGAAAATATAACCATTGATCCATTTATTTCATCCAGTATTTATTGGTGTGTGTACTGTCTAAAAAGTGCTTATGATGATGAATCAGATACACACAGACTATGCACAGTACCTTAAACACTGATTTCCCAGTCTTTCCATTTGTGGGTTTCCTCCATCTTTCTCCTGCTCCCTCTTCCTCCATCTTTCTCACTGCTCCCTCTTGGTCCCCATTGTAGGCTACTCTTTCCCTGCCCAACCTTTACCTCATCTCCAGGATTCCACTCTGCCGTGTTGCATTCTAGGTTTTCTGTACCCTCTGACTGGGCCATCTCATCATTACATTTCCCTCAAATATCAAGCACTGGTTAAGCTAATGACTCTCAAACATATAACTCCAGTCTAGATCTCTGTTTTAAACCCAAGGACAGATATCCATTTCATACTGGATACCTCTGTCTACATACGCTCACTAGTTACTCAACTTCCTCGTCAGCCGAGGGTTACTGAAGTAGATTTTGTGGCTCTGCTTCTTGGATCTCTACAAATTTATTCTCATTTCCTATTCTTTCCCCAATATTGCCTTGTCTAAACTTCATCAACACCACTAAAGGCACTGCCCTTAAAAATGGACTTGTCACCGTCAGGGCAAAAGGATGACCTTAGCTACTAGTTCACTAGAACATACAAGTTACTACATATAAACTTCTTTGCCTTACCTACTGTCCTCTCCCAGTTCCTCACTATTACACCCATTGGCTTTCGTTCCCTCCTGACTCCTGTTGCAGAAGAGCTTCTTTTGCTTACAGAGATAGTCTAGTAAGGCCGATGGGGGTGCCAGCAAGATACTCCTCATGACTTCAAGTTTGCACGCTGAGAACGAAATTGGGAGAAGTGTAATGAATGAGATTAGCCATATGTACAAGAAATGTCCCTTAGTAATGAGTGGCTAAAGTGTTTCAGGAACATCCAGGCTCAGTGCCCTCAGCGTCCTCAGAAAATCATTAGCTTATGTAGGCTTGCAGTTAATCAATCGAATCATAAAGACATGAGATGTGGAGACAAGCAGGTAGTTTAAATTCCAGCTAGACTATTTCTATTGTAATTCTGTTCAACCTATTTAACTTTTCTATGCCTCAGTTTTCTCATATATAAAATAAGGTTAGGGGTGCTTCACATAATTATGAAGATTAGCTGAGTGAATTTATACATAGCCTGTACACCGTATGCACCAATAAGGAGTTATGGAGACTGGAATTATAGCTGTAGAAATAGTATTAATTGTGGTAGAAATTCTTTGCCATTTTTTGTTTTCATGTGTCAGTAAGAATTAGCATGAAGCATAAAAAGAAGATGTCAAAGGGCAGTTATGACCTGTACTGTAAAGCTGTCCCCAACAGGTCTAGGTCTGAATCAGCTAGTTCTCTCTCTCCTTTCTTCTTTTTAAATTACATGCCAATGACTCATTTATTTTATAACTGAAAGTTTGTACCTTTGACCTTCTTAGCTCATTCTGCCCACCCCCCACCTCTGGCAACCAACCACCAATCTGTTCTTTGTATCTATGAGTTTGGTTTTTGTTTGTTTTGTTTATTTGTCTTTTATATTCCACATATGAGTGAGATCATATGGTGTTTGTTTTTCTCTGTCTGACTTATTTCACTTAGGATAATGCCCTCAAGTTCCATCTATGTTGTCACAAATGGCAAGAGTCCATTCTTTTCTATGTTGAATAGTATTCCATTGTATAGATATACCACAACTTCTTTATCTGCTCATCCATCAATGGACACTTAGGTTGTCTCCATTAGCCAGTTCTCCTGATACACACATTCTTACATTTTTCTTTCAGCTGCCATAACTCAATAGCCATTAAAATCATCCAATTAACTATTTTTATTCTGATTCTGTGCTCATCAACCAACCTGCTGTTTGTAACTTGACTTCCTAGGTAACCTTCTTATCTAGAGAAAATACACTGAATATCCCACAGAAATAGTCCAGTCCTTGTGACATGTATATGTTCTATTATAAAACATTGGCATTCTGGATTTCTCTCTATTTCTTGTGAGTTGCTTTGGTAGAGTTCATCCCTGAGAGACTGGTTATCTGTGAGCAAATTGACACCGTGACATAAGAAATCCCTGGAGACAGGTATCCCTTGGAGATATTGCAGGTTTTGTTCCAGACCACCACAATAAAGCAAATATCACAATAAAGCAAGTCACATGAATTGTTTGGTTTCCCAATGCATAGAAAAGTTATGCTTACACTATACTGCAGCTTAAGTGTGCAATAGCACTATGTCTTAAAAAAATACATATAATTAAAAAAATATTTCATTGCTAAGAAATTTAACCATCATCTGAGAACATATAATAATGTAAAAGTTTGAAATATTGCAAGAATTACCAAAATGTGACACCAAGACACGAAATGAGCAAGTGCTGTTGGAAAAATGGCACCGATATACTTGCTTGATGTAGGGTTGCCACAAACCTTCAATTTAAAAAAAAAAACCACAGTACCTGTGAAGTACAGTAAAGCAAAGTGCAATAAAACAAGGTACACCTGTATTTGGTCTTTGCCCTCCACTCTCTGTTTCCTGGCACACAGCTCCAAAAACCCTATGAATCTCTGAAATGATGTGTCTTTTTGTATGTTAATGAAATGACTAGTGGCTGGGGGCCTCTGGAGCAACCCTAGGGATGGAGAGATGGTTGCCAGGGGAATCAACCAAGTGATTAGAAAGTCGAAATTTTCAACCCCACCTGCTGACCTCCTGGGAGACAGAGGCTGGAAACTGAGTTCAATCGCCAATGGCCAATGATTTAATCAAACATGCCTATGTATTAAAGTCTCTGTAAAAATCCTAACCAATGGGTTCGGAGAACTTTTCCGTTGGTGAACACACAGAGATGCTGGGAGGATGGTGCTCTCAGAGAGGGCGTGGAAGCTCTGTACCCCTTCCCCCATTCCTGGCCCTATGCATCTCTTCTTGTATCTGGTTGTTCCTAAATTGTATCCTTTTATAATAAACTGGTAATCTGGTAAATAAACTGTTTTCCTGAGTTCTGTGAGTCATTCTAGCAAATTATGGAACCCAAAGAGTTCCATGTGGGAACCTCCATTTATATCCAGTCTGTTAAGAGTCCAGGTGACAAGCTGGACTTGTGATTGGCATCTGAAGTGGTGGAGGAGGCCGAGGCAGTCTTGTGGGACTGAGCCCATAACTTGCAGGATCTGACACTAACTCCAGGTAGGTATTCTCAGAAATGAATTGAATTTTAAGTCACCTAGCTGGTGTCAGGAGTATTAGTCAGTGTGGAAAAAATACAAAACAAAAAACCAAACACAAAACAAACACAAATAACCCTATACAGACCTAATCAAAGTTCTCCCTCTAAATGGATGATAATCTGACCATAACTTAACCTTACTGAAGTGATGCCCAAAGTGTCTGACAAGCATTACTCATGCCAAATCCATGTCCTCATCTTTCACTTTCAATGAAATTCCCCCTTAGTCTTGGGATACCATCCCCATTTAGTTTCTTCCAAGATTTTCTCCTTTTTCTTTTGTGAAATTGTTCTTTCTGTTTCCTCCATCTTCCCACAAACATATCTAAGTTTCCTCTATTCTAGATATTCTCTCATTTACTAGTTTTTTTCTCAAACTGCTATTTTTTTAATTTACATTTTTAGCAAATCTTCTTTAAAAAGTAATTTAAGATAAATATGGCTGATTAAACACACACTGACACAACACCCTCTCTCCTTAAAATATATAAAATTATAGAAATATTTTTTAAAGTAAAAGTAGCTACTTGAGCTCCATAGCCAATAAGAGAAAACTTCAGGTGCCATAAACAAAGGAATATTCCACAGAGGTAAGAAAAATATAAAATAAAAAATCTCATGAAAACTGAGACCACACATGGGCTATGAGGTTTGGGGCACTGACTGAAACAGAAGGCCCAGGAACTAAGTCTTGCACTGAACAAATGGTAGGAGGCTGAAACCTACATGAAGATCAAACCCCAGGGAGAAAAATGGGGCAACAATTAGAAAATATAAGAAGCACTCCAACACTTTAAATGATAATTGACAGACATATAAGTAAGAAAGTCTCTCTCTGAAAAAACAAATATGAAAGGAATTTTTTTAAAAAATGTTTAAACTTTTCAAAGAGAGATTATCACTTATGAAATAAAGTAGACAACAAAATTATTTCTATACTAATAACGAAATAAATAAAATGTAGTAACCAAACTTTTCCCTTCCTCTGAGCACCCCATAGTCTACATAGTCCCCATCAAGAATTCTGGTTCAGAAAAATGTAATGGACAAGCCTGCAAGAGACAGAGTATCCCAATCTTATACTAGCTGTTCCAGAGAAATAAAAAGTAATAAAAATCATTAAACTTGTTTTACTAGGCCAATGAGTCCAGATATTAAAACTCTCAGATCATGAGAGTTGGTCAAATTTTACTTATGAAATATATATTAATAGCCAAAAAAAAAAATTTGCAGATCAAACCCAATAGGTTATATTAAAAATATGCTCACAAACATGTGCTTTTTATCCTTCCTTGGAAAACAAGAGTGACTAAGCAATAAGAAAAATTTATCAACAAAATTTACCCTATCAACAGATTAAGGGAGAAAAGTCATCTTACCACCTAAATATATTTTTAAAGCTCAATATCACTGATGAACATAGATGCAAAAATCCTCAACAAAATACTAGCAAACAGAATCCAACAGCACATTAAAAGGATCATACACCATGATCAAGTGGGGTTCATCCCAGGAATGCAAGGATTCTTCAATATATGCAAATCAATCAGTGTGATAAACCATATTAACAAATTGAAGGAGAAAAACCATATGATCATCTCAATACATGCAGAGGAAGCTTTCAACAAAATTCAACACCCATTTATGATAAAAAACCCTCCAGAAAGTAGGCATAGAGGGAACTTACCTCAACATAATAAAGGCCATATATGACAAACCCATAGCCAACATCATTCTCAACGGTGAGAAACTGAAAACATTTCCACTTAGATCAGGAACAAGACAAGGCTGCCCACTCTCACCACTATTATTCAATATAGTTTTGGAAGTTTTAGCCACAGCAATCAAAGAAGAAAAAGAAATAAAAGGAACCCAAATCAGAAAAGAAGAAGCAAAGCTGTCACTGTTTGCAGATGACATGATACTACACATAGAGAATCCTAAAGACCAGAAAACTACCAGAAAACTACTAGAGCTAATCAATGAATTTGGTAAAGTAGCAGGATACAAAATTAATGCACAGAAATCTCTTGCATTCCTATACACTAATGATGAAAAATCTGAAAGAGAAATTAAGGAAACACTCCCATTTACCACTGCAACAAAAAGAATAAAATACCTAGGAATAAATCTACCTAAGGAGACAAAAGACCTGTATGCAGAAAACTATAAGACACTGATGAAAGAAATTAAAGAGGAGACAAATAGATGGAGAGATATATTATGTTCTTGGATTGGAAGAATCAACATTGTGAAAATGACTATACTACCCAAAGCAATCTACAGATTCAATGCAATCCCTATCAAACTACCAACTGCATTTTTCACAGAACAAAAAATTTCACAATTTGCATGGAAACACAAAAGACCCCAAATAGCCAAACCAATCTTGAGAAAGAAAAACAGAGCTGAAGGAATCAGGCTCTCAGACTTCAAACTATACTACAAAGCTACAGTAATCAAGACAGTATGATACTGGCACATAAACAGAAAGATAGATCAATGGAACAGGATAGAAAGCCCAGAGATAAACCCACGCACATATGGTCACCTTATTTTTGATAAAGGAGGCAAGAATGGAGAAAAGACAGCCTCTTCAATAAGTGATGCCGGGAAAACTGGACAGCTACACGTAAAAGAATGAAATTAGAACACCTCCTAACACCATACGCAAAAACAAACTCAAAATGGATTAAAGACCTAAATATAAGGCCAGAGACTCTAAAATTCTTAGAGGAAAACATAGGCAGAACACTCTATGACATAAATCACAGCAAGATCCTTTTTGACCCCCCTGCTAGAGTAATGGAAATAAAAACAAAGAAAAACAAATGGGACCTAATGAAACTTCAAAGCTTTTGCACAGCAAAGGAAACCATAAACAAGATGAAAAGACAACCCTCAGAATGGGAGAAAATATTTGCTAATGAAGCAACTGACAAAGAATTAATCTCCAAAATCTACAAGCAGCTCATGCAGCTCAATATCAAAAAAACAAAAAACCCAATCCAAAAATGGGCAGAAGACCTAAATAGACATTTCTCCAAAGAAGATATACAGATCGCCAACAAACACATGAAAGGATGCTCAACATCATTAATCATTAGAGAAATGCAAATCAAAGCTACAATGAGGTATCACCTCACACCAGTCAGCATGGCAATCATCAAAAAATCTACAAACAATAAATGCTGGACAGGGTGTGGAGAAAAGGGAACCTCTTGGGCTTCCCTGGTGGCGCAGTGGTTGAGAGTCCGCCTGCCGATGCAGGGGACACGGGTTCGTG